>NC_083560.1:27004050-27313163 GCF_019925205.1 Metopolophium dirhodum
GGATGAATTTTTTATCTTAGATAATTATTTAGATAAAATGAAACTATTTATCTAGATAAGTCTCAACACTGCATATTACGTACCTATAAATATATAATATATTGTTTCATAAAAATTAGAAAAATTAGGAAAACATAATATTTAGTTAATAGATATTTCAAATAAATAAGAAATGAGTTATTTTCTTCAATATTTAATACTGACATGACATTTTTACAACAAAAACACGTCGTTAAAAAGTAAAACATGAACGTTAAGTGACGTTGATCATTAGGAAATTGACTTATTTTCCTGATTTTTTCCAGGGCTTGATACATTGACCTCAAAATGAATTTTAAATATCGATTAAAAATCGTTCAAAAATGTATGATAAATAAAAAATCAAAAAGGTTTGGTAACGATATTCATAATTAGTTTTGATTTAAATTTAAAAAAATAAACGTAATTAAACATTAAAATTCAACAATAGACCATTAATAATATATCTATAATATTATCGTTAGTTAATAAATTATTTGTTTAAGTGAAAAATCAATATAGACAAATCAAAATTTAAAATAAAATTATTATTATGAGATTATTAGTCTGAAATATTGAAGTGTATGGGAACGTATTTCAAAAATTATATTTTCACTCCACGCACTCTGGATTCGTAACCGTCACATATCAAATGCGGTAGGTACAATATAATATTATATAATGAATATTACCAGCCAGAATTTCTTCTGTACAGGTACAATCAGGGCCGGATCTTAGCTTTTCAATACCCGGGGAAAATTAAAATAATACGCCCATCTCTGGGAAATTACCAGAATTAGTATTTTTTTACGAAATATCAAGCGCACTCACACAGTATTGTGAGGACAAACATTTACAAAGCCTTTTGAAATATACTGGGTGAATAATTTATTCACCACAAATAATTTAAACAATTTTAACTTGAAAATGAAACATGTTAAATTTTAAACTAATCAAGTAATAGTTTTAGAAGCACTTCTTAATGGTATATTTAAAGCTATAATCTGTAGTCAATATTTCTAAGTTTCAGGTTTAGAATAAATAATATTGATAATAATAATATGTATGAATTATTTATTAACAAATCTAAATTAGGTATCCATTGCTTACTTTTAATATAAAAACCTTTACGTAAAAGAACAATATTTAATTTACAACATAACATTGTACCTAGGTACGGAAAAAATACAATGAAACAAAAATGTGATTATGTACTGAAAATTGTAATATAATGATTATAATACGATAAAGAAATTTACTTTATCATGGATAATAACTTATTGATGGGGAATGGAGTGGCCGAGCGGACTAAGGCGTTGGCTGCGACGCAGTCGACCCGAGTTCGATTTCTCGGCCATGGGTGGCAGTTTTCTTCGGAAAAGTCACGAGTGCCCAATTAAAAATTCTGCCAAACTAAACACACACGTGTTCCTCCCCTACCGACTTAATAACCTACAGTAAACTAAAAATAGTTAATGGCCTCAGCTGCCGAGCTCAAGATCAATTAAAAAAAAAAAAAAATTATGGATTAAATGTATAAACTAAAATATCTACATTCTACATTCTACATTTTATAAATTTCCAAAATAATAAAAACCCAGTTGTCTATTTGATATCTTGAACTATAAAAATACATTTATAAAATTATTTAAATTAATCATGTCGTACTTTCGTACTATCAAGTTTGTCAAGAAAATTAATAGTTGAATATTTGTATTTAAAAAGCAAACACAAATAACAAATTATATTCCATTTTGTGTTATTTTTCATTTATCTAGAGGCCATGGTGATATTTATAAAAAAGTTCAGTTTATAAAAAGGCATTTGTTAAATATAAAGACTTTTATTAACCTACGAACAAGTTGTTTAATAAATAATCTGAAAACAATTAAATCAGTATAGTACCTAAGTAACATTTTATGTAGTACATCATTTTATGCAGTAGGTATTTGAAATAATATATATTTATTAATTTAAAATTACTTAACAGTGAATTACAATTAATAGTGCCATTTTTAAGATAAAGTTTTAAATAACTATCTTCATAAATCATCCATAACTCATTATGTCACTAATCGGAGAGTACCTACATTAATCTATCATCATAGACTAAGGCGTGTACACTCTCGCTGACAGTTATGACATGTCGATACGATAATTATAGTGTCATGGTCAAAACAAGTGTTTCCCATTCATAGATAATACATACAATTATAAATATAGTTAAGAAGATGTCAGCGCACTATTGGTTTTCTCTCTCTGGTCCACGCGCAACTAGACAAAACGCATTTGCGCAGAATCGTTTTTTCTATGTTTTTAATTAGTAATCTTAGAGTAAAATCACCCATCACAAAAAAGATAGAAAATAATATTTTTGGGGGAATGTCATATCGATTTCTCTAAATATTGTTTCAAAACAATTAAAACATAATTTAAATTTAGAACATTTTTTTGTTTATTTTGAAACTCAAATATAAAGTCAAATAACAATAAAATATAAAATCGATATGTCATTCCCTCAAAAATATTATTTTCAATCTTTTTTGTAATGGGTGGTTTTACTCTAAGATTACTTGAAAACATAGAAAAACCGATTCTGCGCAAATGCGTTTTGTCTATGTAGCGCGTGGGTCAAAGAGAGAAAACAAATAGTGCGCTGACATCCTCTTAAGTATAAAACATTACACGATGTAGATGACTTTCTTAATTTTAGTCCTAAGATAGTAATAATATTATCCATTGTTAATTATCTAAGTTATAACAGTAGTTACCGGGTAAAAAAGTCTCGGTAAAATGTACGTAACTTTACGGAATTACCAGGTAAATTTACCGAGCTCACATCTCCATAATTGTGGGAGTCATTTGGTCGATGATATATTAATAACTTTATTAAATTTATTCACAGATATATATACTATGAGATTCAAACTGGCTTCAAAATGTAAAAATGTTCGCTATCTAGTATACCATAGATATCTAAGTATTTATTGAAGAAAATTCCAAGGGCCGCAGGGAGGAGGCGTGCCCCCCCCCCCCCCCCGTGCACACGCCTATGTGTGTGTATAAATTATGATAATATATTTTAAGAGTTTCAAGTACCCGCACGAATAATATTTTAAATTGCAGTAAAATAACTAAAATCCTTATTTTATTTTTTAAATATATAATATTATTAATAGTGCAAATTTGAATTTAAAATGTCTATGAATAAAAACAGTGTTTAAATATTTATTGGATTTTAACATAAATATTAAATATGTTTTTGGGCTGGGTACAGAGATATTTTATTTTCCAACCCATCATGCATAACACTTTGTTTATCACGATAGAAACGAATAAAATGTAAATATCTAATTCCCACTAGGTATATTATATTTACAATATTTATGGTTACTTATTAATACATAATTATGATTTCTTTTGGTTACAGTATGAACACTATAATATAAACTACTTACATAAAAAATTATTTTCAATTTTAATTCATTAGCTATAAAAATTGAACATTTTAAAATTTTTAAGTACAAAATAATTTGTAAATTTTCAAATGTTGTCAGAACTCAAACTCTAAATGCGTATATATAAAAAAACGTGCCTATGTATTTTTAATATTTCCGAAGTGCTATTGTAACCATATATGAATAGCCTTGTATTACATTTTCAAGCTTCTTGACCCAACAATTAAAATGTTATTGTTTATTAACATTTATAGAAAAAAAATTCAGACCAATTTAATAATTGAACATATTTTATACTCTGGTGTAGAACTTTTATTGTAGTATATTGTTATTATTTCTATCGCGATCCAAGACTTTTCTTACTATAAGTACATAATATTATGGTCCTCGGAAATTTGCTACGTGCATTAAACGTACTTGAAAAGCAATAATTTTAAAATATATAATAATAAAAATATATTTTAAGTTCACTTGAACTGTCGAACGCTGACTGCCGGGATGATAAGTAAGCGATATTACCAATGCGCAACAGTTCTACACACGATTATTTCCAGTATTTTGGTTATTTAAGGGTTATGTCACCTTAAAAAAAAACTCAAAAAAAAAAGGGTGTCCCGTAAAGTGGAAAAGTTCCTATTCTAAAATTGTTAGTAATATACGTAATATGTATATTATAAAAAATTCTCAAATTTATCAGATGTTGAACTTTGTTTAACCAAGTTTTTTTTATTCAAACTCTATTTTTAAAATATATTTTCAACTTTTCTAAATGTCTAATTTTAGGATAAAGCATTGGTCTTTTTGGAAAAATAAAATCTAAATCCATATACATCTAAAATATGTTTAAATGGGTCTCTTTAATATGCACATATATTTTTTTACACAATACCTAACTTATTTTTAAAATAAGATAATTAAAAATAATATATTTCGAGTATAAACATTTTTAACTTTATATAAATATGTTAAAATTCAATATACCATAATATTAGGTAAATGAGTATCTACTCATAACCAACCTAACCTAACCTACTTATAAATAAATTAATGTTATAAGAGTTCATACAAAATCATATAGGTAATAAAATGAGAATAGTTTATAATTTGTGTAACTTATAACTTATAATATGGCCTGTTGGTTTCTTTAATGTAGGATATTTAGGACTATAACAACTATTATCAATTATATGTATTATGTTTACTTAAACAATTAATAACAGTTTCTGAACAAAGTGGATATACTATAAATTCCGGATCAATATTGTCCTAATAAGTCAGTCTAAAATATCTGTTTGATATAAATAAATATAATTAATAAATTAGTTTAAAAATAGGTAGATAGGTACCTAATTCGTTGTTATATTAATTAAATAAAAAATATATTTGATTAATGTTACATTTTCATTTGTTATAAGTACGATAAAAAGTAACTACATTATTATATCCTTCTTCATTTGAGAAAACTTAATTTTATTTATCCCAAGATTTAATAATATTTTAAGCACCCACTGATGTTCCTCTTTTATGTTTTGACATTGCAATACTTTTCAGTTATCATAAAGTTTCCCTCTACTTTTACTCCCTTTTTTGTTACAATATTATTAGAATATTGAAATAACCGTGTTGGGCTAAGGAATACAAATGAATAAAAAAAATGAATGTACTTAAATAATTAAATAATAATATAGAGAATATTGCAAATATTACAATAAGAATGAAAATATTTCCTATGTAATAAATTGAAATATTTTAACAAAAATAAAATATTATATTACCTATTTGGGTATATTATGTAATACTTTTCAAATAGGTACAGCCTTAACCCTGTACAGGTATACCTATTTATATGATGTATTGTATGCAGATTAAAATTTTTGAAATAGAGGAGCAGGTATTTAGACTTTTAGTATTAACTATATTGAATGTGACTAGGTAGAGCCACATACCTAATATTAATTTGGAAACAAACAAATATCTATCTCTTGTTGTAAAATAAGTTATTCATCTCATATTGTATGAATAAACCTTACCCAATATTTAATATATTATCACTTGAATTAAAATTAATTTGAATTTGAATATTGAAACCGTACATGTATTATATCCTTAATGTATCCTAACCTTATATCTACTACCTACCTACCTAATAATATTATTTTTGCTTAAAACAAAACTAACCGTCTTGCCGTCAGAAAAAAACGGCACACTATTTTATAGAAGTGTCGTCGAACTCTCGGAGATTTATGATGACTGTTTCTCTGATCAACTGTTATACTGTTTACTTTTAATTTAATTGTGTGATGACTGACGACAGATGAGTGATGACCACAGGTGGACCGTCGCGAAGTCGTCGCCACTTGTTCATTTTCCAATTGTAATTGTTAAAATTCGTAGTACCTAAAACCTAATATCGCGGTATCGTGCTTGCCTTGCGTTATAAACTTAGAATTTTTGTACTTTTTATCTTCATACCGCGTAAGCGTATACTCTATAGTGACAATTAAGGTGGGTTTCCACTACATAAGTGTACGTGTACGTGTATATATTGACCGGATCCGTTCGCTATGATCAGTCTCACAAACGTTTCCCATCGGTTAAGATAGGTTAGATTGGTTAGGATTGGTAACATATTACTTACCTCATATATTCTTATATGTTATCGATATAGAGCCGTATACACGAAAAAGTTTAACTGGATCCAACTTCGTGGTATCATGGTTAAGCCTGTGGTAAGAACGTATAACACTCTGGTATACCAAATCTTACCACGTATACCAACCAATTACAGAAAAGTAATTTTATGCACGTACACGTACACATATGTAGTGGAAATCCACCTTTAGGTATTAAATGTTTTTCGTAGCATTCATTCGTGTAAATTCCAGACGAACATTTGCTAAATTGTTCACCTTTTCAAAGAAGATCGTCGGAGATATATTATAATGATTAAAAAGTATTATAAACTATATAACTAAGTCGTTAGCTTAGTTCGTTTAAAATTGTCAAAACTGTAGGTTGGTACCATTTTCTTCGGACCACGCAAATGTCAAGTACAGATCATTGAACGACTTCTTAACCCTTTCAGCGCCAAGTTTCTTTTTCTAAGATACTCGTGTGTGCTAAGTTAATTTGAACATCTCGAAATTTAAGCACTTTGATAACCACTAGAAATAATAGTACGTGATTTATTATGTTTAACATTGCTACCAATATGCAAATAGAAACGTTCTTCTTATCATAAGATTCATTATGTTTTTTGTATTTTTGGTGTAACCTACAAGTTAGCGCGCGTATTTTATTTAAATTGACAAAAAACGTAATATTACGTCCGTAGCTGGGAACGGTATGTTTCCGCACGACGTAATAGTGTGTCCGTAATTAAAGTGAAAGGGTTTTTATTGTTAATACCGGGGTTCATTCGGTGCACTATGATATGTACATTTTACGAGTTATTGTTATATACTTATATTATTATTATTTTATAGTTGGGGTGGCCGATCAACTGGTTTGTCTTTAAAATAATATTGGTCGATCTTATTAAAAACTAATTATACTAATATAGTAATATCCATTGATCACGTGCGTAATCTTAGAGTTTAAGCCCTTGACGGTTATATCATACAAAGTTAAGTATTTATTAGCGACAGTGTCGATGACCGATAATACTTTGAATATTTGATATTGAATATCATTATATTATTTAAATACTATAGCTAATCCCGTGGACTTCGTTGCCCGTTAAATGTACTAACTCTATATGACTAAAACTTTGTTCAATACGTTATTTAATATTCGGTGTATTGTTATGTTAGGTTAGGTTAGGTCTGGTTTTTTTTTGATGATTCTGACCAAAAAAATTGAATTTATAAGATATCAATGGGCTAGTCGAAAATTTGTTTGTCTGGTGTTTTTTATGTGTTAAAATCGTATTATACACGTAACTCGCTTAGCAATTAACCTGCCAACGATATTTTTTTTATAATAATAATTATTTTAAATTTGAATAATAACTTGGCAACGTCGCATCCAATTTCACGCGCAATCGTACGCTTTTGAATAGTCAAAAGCATGTTCTTTGTTCTTCCGGCACTGCGCGCAATCGTATGCCCAAAAAGGTAAAACGCGTGCAATCGTACTCCACCGGAATACTTCAATTAAAATACATATTTTTGGAGGGGAAAATTTAATATTGGAGTGGCTAAGCCCCTCCAAGTCCCCTCCCCCCAATCACGACTATTACACTTGGAGCAGTAGGATATGGGGCTATAAGATACACTTTTGGTATTTTTGTATTGCAGTTATGTTATACATTTTAAAATTAGACTGCGGCCCTGTGGTCTTTATAACTACATAATATCTAAAATATTTTATCTTGTTTGACATTTTAGGTTAACGACAAAATATAGTATCTAACTTATCTAAGTAGTGTATGTCTTAATTAGTATAATTAGTACTCTGTTTTTTATCAAATAATCACTTTTATTATTTTTCAAAATGTCATTCGCTTCACTATAATATAACGTCTGTGGTATATTATATTATAATATTATTTAGAAATTACATTTTAAGAAGACGATGATTAAAATATAATGAATACAAGATAATGTTGATGGTTTCATATGGCAATAAAATATTTTATTATACTGATTGTACTTTGTACGTCATACTATTGTTATTTCGTTAGTCGGCCACAAAATATATGTAAAAATTCCGATACCACGATAGAACATAATATTATGTAATATGTAAATAAAATTGTTCACCTCTCTTTAATTCGAATTAATTTGTTTTCCCTCTATTAATCGAACACTCAGTAAATCGAAAACCTCTATAAATCAAATATTATTGAGTGACTACTGTATTATGATTTATTACGATTTAATTTATATGACAGTTTATCCCCCCCCCCCTTCATTGAATTGTAAATTTTCTATTTAATAGAAACCGTTATGATGATTTTGGAAAATTATAATAATACAAAATGTTTTTCGGTTTAGGTACCAGTTCGAAATAATATTGAGTTAGGTATTGACATTTTTGTTAATAGATGCAATTTTCTTAATAGATGTAATAAAATATTATTAGGTATTTGTATTTTCTTACCCATTTAAAATATGGTTTACATCAAATCAGCAAATGTATTGGACCTGATGACCAATAGCTTTCCTATACATAGAATGAAATTATTATATACTGAATTAATAGAATTATGTAGTAAGTACCAAGTACCAAAAGCATATGAAATTGAAAATGCCGAAATAAATACAATCTTTTGATTTATAAATAAATAAATAACTTATTTATGGTGAAAATATTTTAAAATAATATGTTCTTGAGAATTGTACATTTGTGATTTGTATCTATATCAATATAATACGATAATATCATATTATTTATTAGTTATTAGTATTTATTAATTATTATTATTACAATATGCCCGTATGCCGCAGTATGGTATGGTATATCTTTCTGTACCTGAGAGGCTAAAGGGTCCAAGTCCACTTTTATCAAAATTGAGGTTATGGTTTTTTCTTATGTGAAATTTTGACGCGCGTCATTTTAGCTATCTTCATTTTAGTCCAATAACGAATATTTACCGAGATATTGGGAAATAACAAAAAGAACTAAGTCCAAATATTTATTTTGATTTATGAATTATGATCCAAGTCCATGATTAGGACTTGGATCATTTTGCAAAATTCTTGTAAGGACTTGGACCCAATTGATAACATTCTATTTTTGGACTTGGCTCTTCTTGCTAGGATTTGCTGTGACTTAGATCTAATTGATAACGTTATTATTATCATCATCATTTATTTTATTTTATTGTTTTATGAAGAGAACCAAAGTTGTTAGTTGTTACTTGTTAGTAAATTAGCATATTAATTTGAATGTTATAAAATATAATGACGTGATACACAAGGTGTAGAATATAATATTATAAAAATTATATAAAATATATACTAAATAATATGAACAGAGGGAGAAAACTTGTAAGCCTTGCAAATGGCAATTCAACACTTGCAAATTCTTACAAAGGTTAGTCCAAATAATATTATAATTATTAATTATTATAATTACATAGTATTATGGATTTAAAATTATATTAAAATATGTAATATAATAGGTATTATAGATATTATGATATAAGTTATATTATATTTTAGTTTATATTGTATTTTAATATTGTATGTAGTTAGGTACCTAGTTAATAATAACCTAACCTGGATTATAATATCAAACCAAGATGGTTATGCATTTTTATTTATTATGTTTTGATTAATAAAGATTTGTTTTTAAAATATGTTTTGTTCTTATTTTGAATTTTATCAACACTGTTTAATTAAATTTTGTTTATTGGTCTAATAAGACCTTTTATAGGGATAAAATATTTTTATATTTAACTGGAATACAATATAACTTTACTAATACCTTAATAAAATTCATAAAAATTGTAAATTATTCAATATTGTATTATAATATTTTTATCTATATTAAAATTTAGTATTTACTACACTCAATGATATAATATTTTCAAAATAATCAAAATTAACATGGAGATTAATAGAGTCCAAGTCCACTGTGTGATTGAGCAAAATGATCTAAGTCCAAAACATTTCATTTAAATCGTAAAATAAACAATTATAGTTAAGTTATAATTAAAAGAAAAAATATTCATCTTATTGAGAATATTACAGCTTATTATTTAAAACAAACCTTGTTGGTGTAATCATTAAATTGAATTTACACCAGCCATTTAAGTAAAATAAAAATAGTTGAAAAACGGTTTTTTGGCTCTCCTGAAAATGTACAATAATGGACTTAGACCCTTTAGCCTCTCAGGTACAGCTTTAATCTTTATATTATATACAATACACCTATAAAATATAATCTAAATGGCTATTGCTATAATATGCATTTTTTATTTAATTAAGTTATTTTTGTTGAAGTATTCTGGTTAATGGAACAAGAAATTAATTAAACTATATTTCCAATTTCCTATTCTAGTAAATCGTTATGTAATATGCAACTTCAATAATAATTTTTATTTTTATTATATTCATTATTTATAAATTAACTTAGCTTGAATTTGATTAAAAGTAACTCGTTATTTATTAAGTTTTTATTAATTAAAATAAGTTAAGTTATAAAGTTATAATTAACTTAACTTTAACTTTTTTACTTGTTTATGCCCAGGCTTGCCTACATATATCTTTCTCTAGAATAAATACAATTAATATATTATTATATTTTATACACTCAATGACATTTTCAAAAGTAATGTTTTCGGAAAAAAATAATTCAACTGGCTGAATTAAGTAGGTAATAAGGTAACTAATATTAAAATAAATTACTTTAATAGCAACAATAGTAAATCCGATAATACCATCTATGAGTCACCACAACCACACGACCACCACACATATCTAGAACGAAAAGGTTTTTATTTTTATCATTGAACAAAATTATAAATGAGCATGTATAGTATATACTATATTATACCCTATTGATTTTTTCCGAAAACCACCACTGACTATAGGTACCATTATTTATTGGGCCGGTACTAACTCAAGAGTGTTAGACCGTTAGTAATAAGTTAAAAGCTATCTATAATTTGGTATTTGTAATATTTTTTTTTGTATAATGTTACATACTAAAAAGAAGGTGGGTAAGTGGATGTCACTCAGCTGTACAGAAGGTGACAAGTGGGTCACTGTAATGGATAGTGTTAAATTTGAATTCAATGATATAATATCATTGTATAAGAAAAACGATTCTGAGCGAAAACGGCCAGTCAGCCTATGATATTACCAAGTATATTTGATGATATTATTGTGAATAAAGTAATTAATATATAACCTATTTACGTGGAGCCTTGTTTTAAATTTTCAATCCTTAGCCATAAAAGTTAAACATGTTATACATTTTTAACTACAAAATAATTAATAAATTATAAATTTGATAAATTTTGTCGAAATTTGAACTTTAAATGCTTATAAAAAAAAATTGTGCTGAGGCGACAACAATATTTTGCATTATAACACGCATACACGTTTCGATTTATTGTTGTATTTTTGTTTGTTTTATATTTAAATAAAAGTGTTTCCGACCTGAAAACCCTAGTCTTGAACATTATTTCAGTCATTTCTTACATTTTATAGGAACAGCGCCAAGATCCAACCTACTTTATGTGCCAATGAGGTTTTATTAAACTGAATTGTACAACGGTGCAGTGGCGGCGCAAACTTTTTCGACAGAGAGGCAAGAAAATGTTATTTGCATTACACACGACCCACCTTTGCACAGAGCCCCCACACCCCCTATTATAATTCTATATCAAATTAGACTTTCTAAAAATTCATGTTACGGGTACTACAATAAAAATACATTTTATAAATTATATAAATACTGCTTTCCATCACGTTCTGTAGGTTTAAAAAAGTTTGAAATGGAACTTGAAGCACTTCTTTTAACAGACTTTTTTTTTACAAGATTCCTTATGTCGAATCTAGTTGGTATTGTTCATTAAGTCACGATTTTTTCCACAACTGGGACACAGTGAATTCATGTTTCAATAGTTAGTGATTTAAGGGATGTGTTAACTAATTAACGTAATAGGTAAATAAAATAATAATTATAAAAAAAAAGGTGGATAAGCGGATGTCGCTCTGCTTTACAGTAGGTTACAAGTGGGTCACTGTAATGGATGGTGTTAAATTTGAATTCAATGATATAATATCATTGTATAAGAAAAACGATTCTGAGCGAAAACGGCCAGTCAGCCTATGATATTACCAAGTATATTTGATGATATTATTGTGAATAAAGTAATTTATATAATAATTAATAAATTATAAATTTTATAAATGTTGTCAACATTTGAACTTTAAATGCTTATAAAAAAAAATTGTGCCTATGTATTTTTAATATTTTTCAACTGCTATTAGAACGATATATTAGGAGCCTTATATTAAATTTTCACGCTTTTTTACCCAACAAATAAAATTTTATTGATATTTAAAAAAAAAACTAAAAAATTGAAAACTGACAATGTCCGTAAAGAGCTCAAAAAGAGTCAAATATTTTAAAAATGTTATGGTGTATAGAAAATACTAATATAAACATTCACTGAATTTTTCAAGTATCTACAGTCGTTCGTTTTTTAATTACAATAAAATAAGAAAATTGTTACATGAGAAATCGAGTGAATATCAATGTTGTAAAAATATAAATTTCAGACGCTCATAAAAATTTAATTTAAGTTTCTTGTAGATATTTTTTTTTTGATAAAGGTAGACAAACTTATGAGTAATCTTATATTACATTTTCAAATCTTAGATTTAAAAAGAAAAATTTTTATGAATCCTCAACTCAAAATAATTTGCTTACGTTCGTGATTTTTCCGTATTTTGTCAAGATTTGAACTTTGCTAATGCTTATAAATAAAAACTGTGACTCAGGATTTTTAATTTTTTTCATCATTTGAAACAATAACCTAGGAGCCTTCTATTAAATTTCCAAGCTTTTTTACTCAACAGATAAAATTTTATTGATATTTATAGAAAAAAAAACTAAAAAAATTGAAAACTGACAATGTCCGTAAACAGCTCAAAAAGATTTTCAAAATTTTAAGGTGTATAGAAAATGCTAATATAAACATTCAGTCAAAATTTCATGTCCCTACGGTCATTTGTTTTAGAGTTACACCAAAAACCAAAATCGATTTTCTCGAAAACAGATTTTGCGTAAAAATTCCCGTTTTTTCCTTAATTTTTCTTTTGTTTTTCACGTCGCTTGTGAAAACTACTGGGAAATTTTTACTTTTGACCCCCCATAGTACCAACTAGATTCACTTTCCTATCAGAAAAGTTACTGTTGAAGAAAATCTTCTAAATGAAGCACTTTTACTGTCCTAAAAGGTGATGACAGACATAAATAAAAAAAAATTTAAAAAAAAACACACATTTTAAATACTTATATTATATTAGGTACTAGGTACGTCATAATAGTATGGAAATATTAATATGAATTTCAATACAATCAAAAATATGTGATTATAGTATATATAATTATACAATTATAATTATGATTGTTTCTGGAAATGTTATATTGTTTTATCGGAGATTTTATGCAATGTATATTTACACATTTATTAAATACTAGCTGACTTCGTTGCCCGTTAAATGTACCAACTCTATATGACTCAAACTTTGTTCAATTCGTTATTTAATATTCGGTGTATGGTGCTCAAAACTTATCTTAACTTTAACGTCGCGGACTCCATACTGTTTATGATTATAGTGTATAACTCTAAAGTATTAAAGTTATACCAAGTTTGTCGTTTTTACTTAATTCCACCTACAGTGGATTAATGTAATCAATTTATACAAAATTCTATTTTAACCTAACCGTACTAAAATCCGATGATTAAAAAAATAAAATTTAACCCTTTGTAAATTAACCTATTTTCTTTCCAGAGGTTAGGTTAGGTTAGGTTCTCATACGAAAATCCACCTGTGTATAATATATGCTTTTGGTTAACCGGGGTTGATTTGTATTATTGTCTTTTGTCATCATACATATATTATCTGATAAGTAGTTCCAGAGTTTAGTCTGTATAGTTATAGTCTGTGTATTTACATAGTTAGTTGGTGGATTAGACCTCTGGGAGGAAGATAGGTTAATATTTACAAAGGGTTAAATGTGTTTTTTATTTCATTCATCGGATTTTAGTACGGTTAGGTTAGGATAGGATTTTGTTTAATATATTGATTATATTAAGTAAAAACGACAAACTTGGTATAACTTTGATACTTTAGAGTTAAATCATACGTACAATTACGTACATTCCCTAGCTGAATTAGCCATTGTCACTAATGACTAATGAGTAATGGCTAGTCATTACTGAGAATTTCTAATTTGTATATAATTATTATATTGTTTTATTATGTTATTCGTCATGAGGTTGGTATGTATCTATATCGAATTAAACCCATCTAATTATCATGTTAAAATCAAACGTTATTTTATTTTAACTAAATTCCGACCGAATCGTATATATACGTATTCATTTCGATAAATATTCTGCCTCAATCTTTGACACACACACTCACACACACGCGATACAGAAATGTGCGACTGCTTTCGATTCCTTTCAGAAAATGCATCAAATTGTATTTCGATGTAACATTCTTGGATTTTGTAAATTAAAGAAAAAAAACGATTTATAATATAATAGATATACAATTATACGACAATGTTAGTCGAAACGGACCAAACTACCAAGATTATCGGCTGCATAATGTACGCAACGGTAAAATATACTTCAATTTTATTTTATGCGCCACTGACTGCTGCGATTGTGTGAATTTACTACATTTATGATCATTTAATTATATTCACATTGGTTTTTATTACTTTTCCACAAGCCGAAACTGTATAGAAAAAACAGGAATTGGTCCACCAAAAACATTTAATAGAAGGATCGATTTTAAACTCAGACACAAAAAACAAATTCAATTTAATTAAACAGAGATCTTTGTAAAATCATCGGTCCGTCCAAAATCGAAAATGAAGTTACCTTATATCATCTAATATTACTATCGTAAAAATATATAAAATATAGACAGTAGTTAAAAACTGATTTAAAATATGTACTCCCAGATAGGTGATAAGTTATAATTCGCAGTTCGCACTCCTGAAAGAATAGTAGTGACACACTGACACAACACAAAAAAATACGTTTTTCGAATTATTACCATCAACATTTGCAGAATTTTATCTTTTTTACTTATAAGTATGCTTGACAATTTTTATTTATATAATATGAAGACAGTATGAACTCAAATGTCTTTATTTCTACTTAAAATAGAATATTGTTTATTAATTTCCAGCTGGAATATCGACATTTCTTATAATATGTGACTTTGTTCTGGCCTGACTAATGTTGTTAAACAATATTTTTCTAGCCGGGATAAAATCATACACTCAAAAGTAACAGTTTCACATGGGAAAAATTATTTTTATTTTATTATTATAATATAATTGTACCAATTATAAGAATAACTATAGGTAGTAGTTTTACTAATATTATAATATAAATATTGTAAGTTCAAGATAAAAGCGCCTTGTTGTTAAATATTATAACATATTATGTTGTATTAATAAATATAAAATATATCTCAAAAGTACTACCTAATATTTTTTTTTGGGTAAAGTAGATATCTAAAATGTATCAAGAAGTTAAAACATGCAATAATAACAAATATTTACATACCTATTCTTTGTATTTTAAAGTTATTGATCTTAAATGTTATTAGTACTGTTATATGTGCGAACTATACATTTGAATGTTATAAATAATATTATTATTACGAATTGTATTTAATTTTATGTGACGTAAATCAGAAAAATATTTTTTTTTAATCAGAAATAATGGCACAAGTCAAACTAAAATTGGATTTACATTTTGCAATACACAAAGGTGAAATGGTACTTAAATTATTATTATAAAAGTAAACCATACAATATTAAGAATAATATAAGATTGAAAAAAGTGAAGTTAATTAAAATTCCAATTTATTATGACTAAATGAAACTTTAAAAGTCGATTTCCCAACATTTTGATATTATGATATGTGTCACTATTAATTCAGGGGTGCGAATTATGTATTATATATTTACGTACCTATACTGTATAAGTATACATTGCAATGTGATGTTTAAATTTCGTGTACAAGATCTATAATACTTACGTAATATTATACACAAAACTTAGATAACTTTTTGATGTAGACATTTTCCCCTCATTTGTTTCTAAAATTTACTATTTAGTAATATAATCTCTATATATAAAACATGAAACCGAGGGCGAATTTTCGTACCACTATAGTGGCTATTGGAGGGAAAACGGATTTCTTTTGTAGCGCTCAATCAACATTTTTGAGACGCCCAATGAAAAAATTCGATGTGCGGTCTCCCAGGCCTCTGCTTTGTAATATTATATATCAAAAAAAAAAAGGTATATTTACAAAGAACTTAGAGATTATAAGTTTGTATAGAAAATATTATCAGAAATAAAAAATGTATATTTACGAAGAACTTTGTATTTATATTTAAAGATAAAAACTAATATTTTTTTTATCTATTAATATAAATAATTTAGTTTATGTATGAAGATATCAATTTCTTCAGATTTTTCATCTTTATCCCCTTTGAGGACTTCCTGCGTTCGATCGAATCTTATTCGCGTTCTCCGCTAAATTTACAGGCCGCGCGCGGCCTTCCTTTGTTCCCGGCGGTCCCGCCGCGGCGGTGATAACGTGCAAACCGAGTGCCGCCGTCGCACGTGTTTATCGATAATTTTTTAGAAAAGTCGAGTTTTACCACTTTACGTCGCGTAGGTATTACTATATACAGGCATAAATACATGCGTCGAAAAGTTCGATTTTTTATTGATATATTTACATTTTTGGTTTAATAAACTGCGTTATTATTATATTATTATATTTGACTGCCTTTTGTCCTTTTGCCTACTCGGTCTGTACATAGGTACATGTATATATTATAATAAATAATAAATGTATAAATATTAATTATATAATAAAATATCCTAGCTCGAGTCGAGTCGACTATATTATAGGTATGTTTAATCATGAGCATAAAATCAAATTAATAACTAACCTACATGTATACTATATGACTTAATGAGGATCTATTTATTTATTAATATTTATTATATAGTGACTGTAGCAGTATTTGTATGCTACATTAAATTATTAATTACCAAAATAAGAAAGTGGCTATTTGATTACCTCAACCAGTTAACTCACCTGACAACTGTAATATTATATTGATATTTTTATTTGTTCATATATCAAAGGCAGGTATATACAATATGTTTTTTTAGGTTGTGTAGTATATCGTTTGCATTGTGTTTAGTTATATACTACGGCGAACGTCATTCGAGGCGACTGACCTGCTAGACACCCAAAAAAATTTGTTGGCTATATGTTATGCATGGACGTCCGAAATTTTTAAAATTTTTTTTGACGTAATTTATTACTGATTTTTGCTTTTTTGGTGACAGTAATGAACATTGTCCGCGATCCGACGCAGTCAGATAGCCTACCCCTATTACTACGGCGAATGTCATTCGAGGTGGCTAACCTGCTAGCCACCCAAAAAAATATGGTGGCTATATTATTTGCATGGACGCCCGAATTTTTTTAAATTTTTTTTCACGTAATGTCGCGTTTTCGGTGGCAGTAAAGAACGTTGTCTACGATCTCCGACGCAGTTGGATTGCATATCTGATGCCGTGACCCGGCCGCCCCACATTGTCCGCTATCCGACGAAGTCGAATTGCCTACCCGGATAACTGAGGTGACTGACCTGCTAGACACCAAAAAAAATAACGGCGGCTATATGATTTTTTTACGGAATTTTGAATTTCCAGTGGCATAACCCGGGCTACCACATCGAACCGCGGTGGTCCTAACCTTATCACCAGACCTCCTTATCACACACCAACCGACTCGAGACCGTCGACCAGATCAAAAGACCGCTGCAGCTTCCGACATCGGTTAAAACTCTTCGCCAACTCGGGGGGTTTGGGGGTTTCCCCCAGCGACGCTCGGAGAGCTAGTATTATTATAAAATATGAAATTAATTTATGCCTATTGTCTAATATGGTAATATTTTCAAATATTTTCATAAATCTAATAAATTATAGAGGTATAGTTTTGATCAACTGAACTACTTGAATCAAATTTACAAGCAATTATTAAATAGTTCAATATTCAAACTGGTACAGTTTTCACAAAAAAAAAAAAAAGGTGGGTAAGTGGATATCTCTCTTCTGTATAGTAGGTAACAAATAAAATTTAATTGATATTTATAGAAAAAAAAACTAAAAAAATTGAAACTGACAATTTTCAATATTGGTGTATAGAAAATTAAAATATAAACATTCAGTAAAATTTTCATTTATCTTAAGTCATACGTTTTTTAATTACAACAGAATAAGAAAATCGTTACACAAGAAATCAAGTGAATATCAAATGTTGTAAAAATATGAATTTCAAACGCTCATAAAAATTTAATTTGACTTTCTTATAGACATTTTTTTTTATAAAAGTAGACAAACTTATGGATAATCTTGTATTACATTTTCAAATCTTAGATTGAAAAAGAAAAATTTTTATAAATTCTCAACTCAAAATAATTTGCTAACATTCGTGATTTTTCCGTATTTTGTCAAGATTTGAACTTTGCTAATGCTTATAAATAAAAACTGTGACTAAGGATTTTTAATTTTTTTCTTTTTGAGCCTTTTAATCAACAATTGTCGACATAATTCTTCGTCGATAAATTAATGTTGTATGCTGATTTAAAATTTTGATTATAGAACGTCGTCAATAATTTAGCATAAACAAAATACCATCCTAATTAACTATACATTCGTCCATGCAAATGTTAATTGAAAAAAATAAATTTTTAAATAAAATTTCAATTGCATTAGGTAAACGTCGTTCACTATACCACTGGTCTATTTTGTACGTTGAGGTGCATGCCGTCCAAAACACCTTATCTTATTCTAAATTTTGATTTTTTTATTAAAACAATAACATATTATTAAACTTGTACATTTTGAATTCCTATAACTTCATAATGTAGGTTTTATTATTTATTATTAGATTAACTATTAAATTAATTAATTACCAATTTTTGCTTACCTATACATATTTCATTTCAATAATTATTATATCGGTAAACAAATAATATAGTACTGTAGGTATATTACAGTATACCTAGTCATTATATCACAATCTTATAAATATAATGTTAATACATATTTTTATCACCTATCCAGATTCTACAATTGGCAAAGCTACTGACTTCTCATCACGTATCTTTAGAATGATACATTAACATCTTATAAATAAATCAATACAAATCATAATAGAAAAGTTGTTGATACCTAGAGTTTAGGGGGTTTATTTTGTAGTATAAACTGCCAACTAGTTCTGGGCAATCTATAATATTGTGTAATATATTATAAGGAATTTCAAATTTAGTTGTTTTAATCTTTTTTCAAGTCGTTATATAGAGAAAAGCCTATTATAAGTCAATAAGCCTATGGCAGCGATTCGCAACATCGGGTAGCGACCTAAATTAGGGTTTTTTATATGGTGGGTCGCAAAATCATTACTTACAATTTACATAATACTATAAATTTAAAAAAAAAAATTCCTGAAATATTCTAATAATAAAACGATCGAGGAAAAAATAATTTTAAATAAGTATCTAAATGGTCTGGTGGGGCTATGCGGGTAGCCCTTATTGCGCTTATGATTATTAGCACTGTACGACGTACGAATATTGCGTTTTTAACGTCATTATCGAGATTCATAGGTACTAATAGTTAATAACAGATAAAGTGCAGCTACATTGAGGCGTTATTAGGAACGAAGTTTTAATTTTTACGTAAATTCGAGTAAACATGTCTATTATAATTTAGTGGATTACTCGCGTGCATCTTATACATGTAACAATAAATTATTTGTCAAAATAATGCCACTGTTTTATGGGAGCTCAGGAATTTATGGACTACGGAGTAGGTAGGTACAAATTACAAATAACGTACCAGCTTTTATTCCGTACTTTTCTGTAATATCGTATTATTGTGTAATGATTATAATAATATGTTTAATACATATTGTATGAATAGTTAAAAATATAAATCGTAAAAATATTTGATTCAGACAGTCCCACGGATAGACGTGATGGTTCGGTCAGGTCTCGTGAACAACATTAGCAACCTCTCACAATAACACACGCACACACACAGAATAATCCTGTTTGATTACTGTTTACCGGCTGTGTAATTTCTTTTTGGATGAATGGAGTAGTGGATTAACATTTTGTGGCGGAGCCACGTACCACTTCACTACAAATCTTTTTGAGCTTTTTATAGCCAAGACAACCAATAAATTATTTGTCAAAATAATGCCACTGTCTTATGGTAGCTAAGGAATTTACAGACTACGGAGTAGGTAGGTACAAATTACAAATAACGTATTAGCTTTTATTCCATACTTTTCTGTAATACCGTATTATTGTATAATGATTATAATAATATGTTTAATACATATTGTATGAATAGTGATAAATATAAATCGTAATAATATTTAATTCAGAGAGTCCTACGGATAGACGTGAAGATTCAGTCAGGTCTCGTGAACAACATTAGCATCCTCTCACAATAACACACACAACACACACACACACACACACACACACACACACACACACACACAAACACAGAATAATCATGTGGTTTACAATAAATAGGTAGGGGGTGGTATTCTTGAAATTCGAGCAGGTGGTGGATTAGAGAGGTCGATGCGTAAACAATGTTGACAATCGGGGTTTTATATTATATACACCGAGTTTCTCTTTTTTTATGTTCTTTAGAAATCTTCTCTCGAGCCATGGATATTTTTTTTGTTGAATATTTTTCTCGGAACCATCAGGTCAAAAAAAATTTCAGGGACGACAATATATAAAAACGAACTGTAGGGCGGTCTTATATTATTATTTTTGTAAACCCAAATAAATTTATATGCTGCACATTATCAGTTAATATTACCCACCGTAAGTGTATTGCTTTTTCAGGGATTCTACGTTTTTAACTCTGTTATCGAGATGCATACTATAAAAGTGGTCATAATAGATAAAATGCCCACGCCTTGTAAAATTTTCTATCGGTTTCTAGATTTATTTATTTTTATTGAAGTCATTGTGGAAACCAGTTTTTTCATTAGTTAATTATAGTATTTAACAATAATTCTGTTTGATTACTGTTAACCGGCTGTGTAATTATTTTTTGGATGAATGGTGTAGTGGATTAACATTTTGTGGCGTAACCGCGTACCACTTCACTACAAATCTTTTTGAGCCGTTTATAGACAAGACAAATTTACAATTTTTTTTAAAAATAATTGTCGATAAAATATTATTCGCTCCTTCAAATAAATACAAGGTTTTTCATAAGTGACTGTTAATGGAAATTAAAAAATAAGAATAAAACCGTAAATCTACATTTAATTTCTATTAGCTTGTCGATTATCGAAGTACATTATTTTTATCGTTTGTTGTAGCAATCTACGATTATTTGATGAACTGTTGACTGATATTATATTAGGCGCGGTCAAATAGAAAAAAAAATCCAAAAATCGATCGAATTATTTCAAACTTCAAAAAAATATTTTATGAAAATGTCATGTTCCTATGGCAGTTAAGATTTCGTTAAATACGTAAATAACACAATAAAAATAATAACATAATAAATACTTAAATAACATAATTCCTAAAGTCCAAATCTAGTATCCATATATAACCTTGATGAAGTTTTACTTGACAATAAAATAGGTATAATGTGACATTATAGAAATAATTAAAGAACGAACTAATTAATTATTGAACTTATAAATGTATAAATAATTTAAAATATATATAATATGTGATAAACGTACAAATATTTTAATACGAGTATACTACAAAAAAGTATTTTAAGTATTTTACTTTTTTTAAATACGTATTTTGAATACATTTGCAGAAAAGTTTAACAACGATGTATATAAATATATAAATATTTATTTAAATGACAGGGAACTATTGGTTTGAGGGGAATATTCATCTTTGAGGTACTATTCTATAAAACGTTTAAAGAATAACGAAAAAACGAAAAAAATTATATTAACGAATATTTTGTAGATTTTACCCAACTTTTTTAAATAATACCAGGTCCTAAAATATATCTGATTTCAGATGACACACCACACACTTATTAATTGAACAGTTACTCTTGGGATTTGACAATTCTCTATACCAAAAAAAACATGTGGGGGTTGTAACACACAAAATCCCCCCTCACTTTTATATACCACTTACCCTGTAAGTGAGTTAGTGGGGTAAATTTTATAATTATTTTAAATCACTAAAAGCAGTATAAGTCTATGTGTGTAATAAATTTTAAAATGTTTAAATATTTTTATATGTTATCATCATCAATTAAAATATAATTTTTGAAACGAAATAGTTTATATGAATATTCAATGTTTTTAAAAAACAATATTTATTATGTTTAGAAAATAATATTGGATTTGTTAAATAAACTGTTATAATTATAATATTATATGTATATTATTATGTATGTAAAGATCCTTTGAATTATATTTATTATAAGGCAAAATAACTACCTATCTAATTCTTTAAAATCCGATTTACAATTATAATAACTAGTTTAGTACTTATAAATATGTAACTGCATGTTTAGTTATTTTATACCAAGACAACCTATTACTTTGAAATCACCCATCATAATTTCTTCTTTTTTTATAACAAACTTGTCCATAATATAGAAATAAAATAAGTGGGTAGTTAACTTAAGTTAACAGAATAGGTAACTAGTAAATTAAAATACTAAATGATTAATGTTTGTTATTTCTACAAAACTAAAAACACGTTATAAAATTTGGGACACTCATTTGTCATTCATGGAAGACGGTATTTTAGCCCCTGAATAATACCTAGATATGTGTATGGATACCAAGGCTACACGAATCGCTGTAAATAATACGCCCAGTTTATAGTTGTTTATGTAAATAGCGTCACGGGTGCATTTTCTCTTGTTGTACTCGTAAAATTAGGAACAAAATTAGTACGCGTCTGATATACATTTTTTATGGATTTATTAAAAATAGTTCAGGTGCACTATTTGCTTGATTGTAATTTTTAAGTGTTTTTTTTTCGTAGTTTGATAGGTCTTTAGATTCCCGACTCTACAAATTATTATCTACGGTGGACATCACGAGTACATGAAGTGCATTTATGTATATATATATACAGGTAGAAATGTCTTGAGATTATGGTAGAAAGGTAATCTACATATTCGTACTATGAACACAGATAATAAAAACATAGGACATATTATGATGTCAAATGATAATAATGACCCACAATTTCGTACCTAGGACTACAAATAACTACCTACATATACTATAATACTACTTTATTAATATACCTCAATTCTATTGTTATCGTCTTTATCTTATCATTATTATATAATTACCTAACTGTCATTAACCTTAAGTAGGTACACCATTTTGTAAATGCTGATTGGCGTTCATTATTCAAAATAAAATATAAATAAAAATAAAATATGAATTATTATAATATATTTTAAATGATTTGTCTTCAGTTAGTTATCTGTATACGACTTCGAAAATATTATAGTGTCCTACTCGCCTCAATCGGCGATGTCCTATCCAGGTTTTTTTTATTAGGTACCTATACAGCTTTTCTTTGACTACATCACACCTTAATAATATTATTTCGGCAGCCAGTGTAATATTATTAATATGACTTATATAACAATAAAACTAAAACATTTTATAAACCTCCATACCTACGGCATAGGACAGGTGACAGCGCACACCCTTGTCGGAGACTCTCAGTTTAGTGGACAACATAGGTCGTCTGATGTCGTGCACTGCAGTGTCGAATTATTATTATTGCTTATTATCTTTATTCTTACCTCGCAAAAGATAGATAAAATAAACTGATCACCGAAAAGTAACGTGTTTCTTTATAACGCAGGCGACTTCTAGACGGTGACAACACCGAAGTTTTTATCTGCGGACGATTTTACGTATTACACCTACTCGTACCTATATAATCATATCGTGTGCCCAATAACATTTGAAGGATTTTAAGATAATATTGTGAAAAGGCACGTCTTACACTATTCGTTGATGACCGTACGTTATTGGAGTGTGTCGGTCGAAGCCGGGGGCGACGACGGCATTAACATTAAAAGACGGCATTAACATTAAAAGAGTACCTAATATTATTATTTGTTTATTTTTATATGAGTACTTAATAAATAACGTATATAAGACACTACGGTTTTGCCATTACGATAAAAGTCAGTATACGGTTTTGCCCAAATGAGGTTGGTTATAACTAGGTTTGCCCGGTCAAAAGCCGAAATGTGACATTTTGCCCAAGGATTATGGGTAGTTTGCGTTTTGCCCGGGCATTTCTGAGGTTTGCCCGATTTTGACTTTTGCCAGTAATATATATATATATATATATATACAGTATTTTAAGACGTGGTTTCAGCACGTATATACGTGTTTAGGTATTGAAAATAAATTGAGGTAAACCTACCCTGCAACCACCCCCTCAACCACCACAACAATTCTATTGTGAAATTCTCGGTAAACTATAATCCCTGGGTTTCTTGCCAGTTTCATCGTCTCACCGAACTATAATTCGACGTTACGGTTCGAATAGTTAAAATATAATATAAAATATAATATTATATAGGCATACCGACCGGCGCCGCACCTCCATCGCTGTATTTGTACAATATACGGTTCTATAAACATGTCACCACGACGACATGGCGAAGGTCTCCCACGGTCGCATTTTACCTCTGGCTGGCTACGGAGTAGCGGCGTGGTCGAGGGTGGAATGTGAATGTTTTCAAAAGGTGTAATATATTATATTATATTGTATAGAATATAATATATATGTGAAGATACCCGCCGACGCCCTGCAGATCGTAAATACGATTTCGTATTTTCAGCGTACCGACCTATACTTTTAAAATCAGTAGGTATATGGGATACAAATGCTGAACAGACAATTATATTCAGGTCGTTTAGTTACACAGAATATATAATATGGTATATGGCATCTGGACCAAGGGTGGGAAATGGCCGATTTTGGAATGCGTTGAATAATATATTTTGTTTTATATTATAGATAGGTGTACAATATAAAAAAAATATATTACCTATGTAGTAACCGGCCGAAGCCAACGCCATGCTGATGATACATTTTAGTCCATATAGTAATAAGAACATAATTTACAGATTAAATACATGTACATTAATTACACATACATTTTATATCGTCCCTTTCCATCATATTATAATGTGTATTGTTTCGAAGGTGTGTATAATCCGTGCTGTAGATTCACATTGTTGTTGAAAATAACACAGAAATGTCATTTGGCGACTCCAGAAATGTATATTCCAAGTACCCACCTAGATTTAGCTTTATGAAATATGAAAAAAGTTATTTATTTGTTTAATATGAATAATTGTTATTAATACACTAAAAATATACTGTTATAGTGTAATATAGAATAATATTACGAAAGTGATTTATGTAATTGTAAATGTACATATTTTAATATTTACGTGTATAGATTATAAATGTATTATTCAGGGTTGTTTAAAACATGGTTTTTTAAATTATTTTTTCAACTTTTCTAAACATGTTTAAAACATGATTTAATCGAGTTTAAAACAAAATATGTAATTTATTTTTAAAAAAAAATTATTTATTTAATATCATAATTGTATACAATTTTTATATATATTTATATAATTTTTTATTTATGTTGTAGTACAACTATAATTACTAATTGTTATGTTATTTATTGGTATGTAATTTTATTAACTCCATTTCTAATTTCTATATATATTATGCTTTACATTATAACTTGTTAAGTATCAACTGTTATGACTGAACAGTAAACATTAAACAATACATTGTAATATTTTATAATTCTGTTGTATAAGTTTGTGTTGTAATTTGTAAATGAAATAGGTATAAACAATTAAGATTAAACAAATATATTATATATTATTGGAGAAAAATGAGGGTGAGCATATTTGGAAATCATATTTACCCCTTAATTTGTAAGTATATCAACTCCAGGTCCGAGAACTTCGTGACATTCACCCGTTCTAAATCCAAGTTAAAATCCTAAAACTACAATAATATACAAACAGATAATTGCCGATTGTGCGTGTGTGTGACGGTTGTCAGTTTGAACCTGGACTTTTTTTTCTAGTTATAGGTGTTATAACAAGTTATTATATTTATATTTTATTAACTCAGATAGTCTTCGAGTGAATTCCGTGACGAATCCAAACATTTTTTCGGAAATCGTGTAGCTATAAAACGACTGGGACAGGTCTATATTATTTTGGTTGAAACGGACAGGCCACGGGGTCGAGTCCCTTTAGGACCTTCTGCACCGCGGGTGAGTCCGTATAAAATATTATTAATTGTGTCCACACGGCGAAACCGTTTTTTCAGCTTCAGAGTGTATTTATATGTTTTATACGAGGTCAAACAATGCTACAAAGGAACGTGGATGTACACCCGAACTTATTGTTGTATCGTACTGAGAAGGCAGCCGTCTAGGCGTTTATTGTTATACAGGCGTCAACAGCTATACCTATATACTATTCGCATATAGTCCAGTACTTTAATGCAGCGTGGTTCCCAAACTGTCTAGTTGTGTAAACCACTAATTTTGTAAAAAATACTTTTTAGTCCATTTGCTTAATATACCGATACAAAATATAAATACACAGACATATTATAGACATTTATACACGACGAAAATATACCAAATGTATACCTAGGTATATAATGTGTATATTATGAGATAAAATGTCATAAATGACATTTGAACGTTTTGTAGAATAACGGATTCTTATAGTTTAAATTTTTTTGAAATCATATCAAATCTTACACTTTACTGTTTAAAGCATGGCTGCATGGTACATGTTTTCCTGTGTAAATTTACCTGACAAATGTAATGAAATTAAAATAAATAGGAATAGATTAATATTTAATTAAATGCCTTGCCTTTCAAGTTGTTCCTTAGTATTGGTATAAGTTATTTTAATAAATAAATTAATTAATATGAATGAGTCGTTTTAATTTTATTACAGTAGTATAGTATCTATAATATTTGAAACCTACATAACATAAATAAAATTAACATTATTATTACCATTTTACAATTATTACGCTGTAGATTATTATTTTTACTATGGACTAAGCTAAAATGATGTATAAATGCATATAATAATTATATTACCGCAATCTTTCTGTATATTTTACGCTCCTCTACGATCTTTAAAAAAGTATATTTTTTATAAATTTGAAAAGCGAAAGGTATAAAACGTTGAAAGTAGTTGATGGACTTCGGGAATAAAGTTAACTTACTTGCCACTGTATTTTAAACATTCTGCTAATTAGTTATGTAAGACATTAACAATAACTCAAATCCGACTTTTGATGAAATAGACAAATTTGCTTCACCAGATAGGAATCGTATTGTATGAAACAAATTATGAAATAAAAATTTAAATTAAACAGAAACAATATCAGAAAAGTTCTTAGCTGATATTTTATATATTTAATTAGTCAAACTGATTGTACCACTCCTGAGACGGATACAAATTGTATAATATTAGAGTCACTAACACCAGTATTTAGAATAACACTATAACCAGTGTATGGACTTATCAAGATAAATAGTCACAAGGTATCTAAACGTTCATCTTAGATAATTTTTTTGCTAATCTAATTAAATTCATCTAGATACATTTTTTATTGATAAAAATCGTGAAATTGTAATTCGAGGTTAAAAGGACGTGACACAAGTCAAATTTTACGTTCAGCAAAATATGTGTAGCTCCGTTAATTTAAAAATTAGAGCGAATTCACCTCTTATAAAATCTAAAGGTAAGATTATTATCTAGCTAACCTCCTGGGCTTAGTATATTTTAATTTTAAAGCGAGTTATGAGTTTTTTAAGATGTTCAAACAATTTACAATTCGGTACAATTTTTAAACTAACAGAGCTACTGTACTGAGCTACAAGCTGTTCTGCTGTGCGTAAAATTTGCTATGTTACGCACTTGTAAGACGGAGACAACACATGTGGGTATCACGTCTTCTTAACGAGCGTAATATTATAATATTAAATAAGTATCGACCGATATAATCGAATACCTACTAGATAACGTCCACTACATGATACTAATAATTTAATACATAACTAGCATAATAAAAGTACGTTTCCAAGACGGGGACCACACAAGGCGGCCAAGGTGGTTTCTTTTAATTGTTCAAAAAACGCAGTGTATATAGGCTTAAGGGATTACTAGGGTCACCGTAGTCGGTGGTCCTGTCCTATATACCCGCCGAGTGCAGCCGGAAACAGGCTTACTGAATAAAATGATATTCGTGTGGAGACGATTGTGAAATAAGAAAAGGTCAACTCAGGTGACAGTTATAGACTACCTATAGTGTTATTATAAGCGTTCCACTACAGTGCAAAATGTCGGAATTTATTGTAATTTATCGTTCATTTGGGTATTTTAGAAACGTGCTGCAAACAATAAACGCGTAGATTGTGTTGTATTTGTAGGTACTCGTACGTGCTGTATTGACAATAATAATATTATATTATATTCGTCTTCGAACTGAAAACTAAATTTCTATAGGAAAAAAGAATATAATATAGTATACTGTGCAGTTAAAATTCGTGTTTTTCCCCAGTCGTCGTTTACCCGCCGTGCGTAAACACGAATCCGTCCGTTCGTGAATGGTGACATAGGGCCTGTCTGGCCCGGGTACAAAAAATGAAACGTCGACGAAATACTATACCTAATACCTATATCTCTAAGTACTTTACCTAATACCTGAATTGACACAGACTACTAACAAGTTCCCACCATTAGCTGTATCCACCAAAACAGCATCTTATAATGGAAATATACAGTAAAAGGTTTATTTTTAAATATTATAAATAGTGTATTTCGTATACATATAAGCGCATGTAAATTCAACCGATTTCTACATTTTAGATTCTGAGCGAAGCAATGAATGTTTGATTTTACAATGATGTGTGTTTTTTTAAAATTTTTCTTGTGTCTGTCATAACTTTTAGGACAGTAAAAGTGCTTAGATTTTCTTCAACAGTAACTTTTCTGATAGAAAAGTGAATCTAGTTGGTACTTTGAGGGTGTCAAAAGTAAAAATTTTCCCAGTAGCTTTCTAAAGCGCCGTGAAAAATAAAATAAAAATTAAGGAAAAACTGGAATTTTACGCAAAATCTGTTATGAGACAATCAGTTTTGGTTTTTGGTGTAACTCTAACACAAATCAACGTATATACATGAAATTTTCACCGGTTGCTTATAATTGTATTTTCTATACACCATGATATTTTCCAAATATTTTGACTCTTTTTAAGCTGTTAAGGACATTGTTAGTTTTAAATTTTTTTAGTTTTTTTTTTCTATAAATATCAATAAAATTATATTTGTTGAGCAAAAATGCATGAAAATTTAATGCAAGGCACCTGATGTATTGTTACAAAATCAGTTTAAAAATATTAAAAATACACAGACACAATTTTTTTTTATAAGCATTTAAATTTTGAATTTTGACAAAATTTAATAATTATTTTGTAGTTAAAAATTTATAAAATGTTCAACTTTTATAGCTAAGGATTAAAAATTTAAAAGGAGGCTCCGCGTAATAAGGTAATATGTAAATAACTTTATTTATCTTAATATAATCAAATATACTTGGTAATATCATAGGCTGACTGACCGTTTTCGCTTAGAATCGTTAATCTTATACAATGATATTATATCATTGAAATCAAATTTAACACCATATATTATAGTGACCAACTTGTAACCTACTGTACAGCAGAGTAACATCCATTTACCCACTTTTTTGAATTCATTCTACATACAAATAGCTATAATTAAATAAATAGCTTTATACAGTACTCACAAATAAAAAATTAAATAAAAAGCAAGTCTTATAGACTAAACATACTAAGGAAGGTACTAACGAAACCAAAGTCTTATATTTTTGAAAACTGGAATTAGGACCAACACCGAAAGCTTACATTTTTTAAATCTAAACCAAAAAATCCATAAAAGTTCCAGTCCCTGTTACGGACAAGCGGTTTATAAGTAAATTCCGGTCACCGGTCAATATGATATAATATGTATTATTATAATTAACTTGCTTTGTTCAGTCGCCTTTTTTTGTGTTTAATTTCGGATATTACAAAACGTTAATTTGTGTATAACTATTATTATTAACAATATTTGAATTATTTTGAGCTATTTATGAGTTTATGGTTATTTTCAGTTTCTAATTTTTTTAGTTTTTTATTCTATAAAATTAGTCTTTTTATTATTTTTATCTATTTTATGTCCACTTTTATCACGGAACTTTATATTAAGCTTTCAACAATAAGTTATTACAGTTCGACAATTAGAACCCCTACTTTGTTTCAATAGTTTTAATGCATCATTTTATGTAAGGACTATTTGAATTCAAAATTATAATTATTTCATATAATAATAATGTATAATATACTGTATTTTCAACAATAAATATTTTATATAAATCATTCACTGAAAAAAAGTACTTCAGTTTCGTGGAACTCTGATGTGATCTCACACAGTTTAAGAAACGCTGGTAGGTATAGACTATATAATTACAATGCATTGATAGTTGATTCCATATAGGTATTTAATTAAAATACAATTTATAATATTAGTCTATAGGTAAATTAATTAAGCTTATTTTATAACTTTAAAATATAATTATATATCATACAAATATAAAAAGGTATAAAGGAGACATTTTTTTCTTATAATTCCTTGTGTTATAAATATTTATAACAAATATTGAATTAGTAAGGTCTTACTCCCATACAAGGGCGTCCACAGAAAAAAGCTAATTTACCAATACTCCAATATTTACTATTTAATATTAAACTTTTGGTGCAGGCTGACGAAAAAAATTAATACTTGTCGTGTTACGTGAACCGCACACATATCATCTATACCTCGCGTGTACCTAGTTATTCGCGCGCACGAATCGCCAGCAGTGACGGTTAAACTTAATCCTAATCAAAGTTGTTAATTATTAGGTCAGCAAAAATTATCATTCAGTGGAAAGGAAATACTATACATTTATAGATATATATGGGTAATTAATACTAATTATATTATTGGAAGAACGATGGTGGCGTTTGAAAAGTGACCCATTTGAACGTTTTCCAAGAGACTTTAAACCATACTTTAATACATAACACATATTTTTTCATAATTATTTTAATTTTTTTAAATGATTATAATATTTCATATGTATAAATTGAAATCAACAATCGTAATAATTATGAATTATTATAACTGGATAATTAGATAACAGCGTGCACTATTAATATTTATTGTGTATGATTTAATGATATGTTTTAGGTACTACTAGATAATAATATTTAAAGACGTATGTACACATTTTATTATTATTGTCAAATATAATATTATAATTTCTACATTTTGGAACGTTCAAGGTATATGGGTTCATTCGTTTGTTTTTAAATTCAATATACAAATTGTATATTGTTTGGTATAAAATTATATGCACCGCGCCTCTGCCCAAAATCACATTTTACTATTTGGTTTGTTTAATTATAATATTAAATATTTAAATATTATGTATAATACCGGCAGCCCATCAATGGTCTCCACGACCGATGACCGGCTAACGCCCACCTGTCGGTTTGCGCACTCATTCTCTCTCATTCCTGCTGCCTACGGAGACGCAACAGGCGTCCAAACTATTATAATTATTATATTTCTTGTCGTGTTTTTCTTTTAAAATATTATGGAGTAGCGGCAGCTTAAGTCTTTCCCGGCGATATACCCGAGAAGAACGTTTATGAAAATGACGGATAGATCAGACATCGACGAATCCTTTTTTGAATAATTATATGTTTAAATATTATATGCAATATGCGCATGTGAATTATTATTATTATTTTGTGTGTCCGGCCGATACGACATACATTTACCTACCTTGATTTATTATTACTATATGTATATTATTAATGATATTGACCGGTAACCGTCCAGAGGAGCCGTTGGGATCATATTATATTATTATCATTTAAATGTACTGATTATATTTTAGGAATTAAAAATATAGAATATGAAATAACATAAAAATATAACAAACAACAAATTCGTTCCTTGTAATAACACTGATGGATAGAGTGTGGTCAATTAATAGTAACGGGTTGGTTTATTGGATGATGCAGGTATACAATATTATAATACCAAGGATCTACCAACCATATTAAAACAATAGGTACCTACAGGAATCATTGATTACAATTTACGTTAAAATATTAGGTACTATATTAGTATATTATGAGAAAAGTAGGCTAATCGGAGTACTCTAACCATAGTTATTTTGTATTTTGTAGTGCCCAATTAGGTTTTGTATACTACAAAATAACATTTTCGTTTCTTAAACCTACTATAGGTATACATTGTTTTTTACTGAACAGTCACACATTGTATAAATTTGTGTCTAGGCTCATTTCATAGATTTTTTTGTTTCATTTGGACCTTTATGAATTCGGACAACATTGAGCCTCAATTATTGTCAATTTTTAAGGTTCTATCTACTGTACCTACTCGTATATTTGTTAATATTAGATCGGTACACAATGCTATTTTCCGATGGCTATTTCATGAAAAGTTATCCCATATAAATATGGGTAGTATACATTTAAAAAAAAATTACCACGTGTATATTTTAACTTCATCACCGTGTGTTTGTCATCGTATGGATCCCGACTTTATAATATTGCATGTCTAAGATGTTGGTCCTCGTCGTCAAGTTTCCTACCCAAACTTCGATGTTTTTTTTTTGTTTATTTTACCGACTGACTTAAATTAATAGTTTTTAAGTTTACACATAATTAATTATAACGTGTAAGTAGGTAGGTACATTGTATGATTTGCTGTCATATATATTTGCACATATACCTACATATTATAATAATATATGACTATAAGAGACGCATATATTTTAAGTTCGTGTTCAGACTTTGGTTAAAGCCAAAGAAATACATCTTTAATATTAAAACATTTGTTAGGTGTCCATATTAAGTTTTTTTGGAGTTACAAATTTTGAATTTTGTGTTACTGCAGATCATTATATAAATTTATACTGCATATTATATTGAGTAAGTACTTATACTACTTATAGTAATTTTTAATGAAAAGTTATGAATTAATACCCATACCTAAATATGATGACCTCTTAGGGTCTAATACAATCGTGTATTAAGCAGTAATTTTTTTTTTATTTTTAACATATTTAAATCCACTCTCTAATAATAAAATGTAGTTACTATATTATACTGCGCCTTATATTATAACAACTGAATCTACGTGAGACCCAAAATATAATATAATATTGTTCATTACAAAATAAATTCCAATTACATTTTATTATATTATGTTGTACAGAATGGCAAATTTGCATTTAGGAGCATATATGACTACATTTTGCGTTGTTAGTTTTAATGCTAGCTAAACTGTAAACAATATTATTATGTGCTCTACAAACGTTATTTTTTTCGTTAATTCAATATTTAAAAGCGAGCTAGGTATGAGAATTATGTTTAATTTATTTAAACGACGCACATGAATTCAAAATACACTATACGAGAATACCTCTTTCTCTCTATATATACATTCAAGTTTGAAATATTAAAACTAATAACATAAAATGGATTCCACTATAACAACCTACGCATATATAAATATTTATGTAGGTATCTGGTATATGATTTATTAATACGAAAATACGAAAAATCATGTGAAACGAAAATAGAAGCCGACTCATCTACTTTTACACTTTATTTGTACTATACAAATTACAAAGTATAGTTAACTATACCTACAACTGACTGTATTTGGATATTATACGGCGTATGCCTGTTGCTGGTATTGAAAACACTGCAAATTGGTTGATGACGACATATTTGTATTTGTCCCAGGGCATGCAAAAGTTATAATAACGTTATATTTGACAAAAAACTATTCCAATTAGTGATCGTAATTATAACGGAAAGCGATAATCAAAAATGCGATAATCAAAAATAATTAAATACCTCAAAATAAAACGATTAGCAAAATATATTATATTATATCATAATTTATAGAATATCATTGAACAAAAAATAACGCAAAACGAAATATTTTAAAATCGATTTATTTAAAAGGTCTATTGGTTTTATGGAAACAATTATTTCTTGCAAATAATCTAAGAATTGATTATAATATTATATTCCGAAACCAGGACATTACCTACACACATAAGTTATTATTTTTAAATTTAATAGATGTTTTAAATACCGATAAATGCAAAACTTGTACATAACAAAGCTTGGATAACGTTTTAATTCTGTACAACGATAAATACAAAACTTGGTTAGGTAACGTTTTAATTCTGAATAATAATAAACACAAAAGTTGAATAGCGTTTTAATTGTAAATAACATAAAACGGATTTTTTTTTCAAATGTAAGCCCTGATTTGTTCACAAAATATTTATTGGTCACATAGACAAAATATATTTCTGCTATGTACCTATATTATCTATACTTGGTAGTATATGGTACTGGCAATAACTGTAACATATTTGGAACAAAATGAACGAAAAAAACGTAAATTGATAATAATATCGTTTACTGTGATTTATGATTAGTCAGCCTACCTAATTGACAAAGCTAGGTTTTACTAGTTAAAACTAGGATTTACGAATCGTACTCGGTAGGTATACGATATATACACGTAATTTTAATCTGGGTTTATAGGTACACACGATATAACTGAGAGAATGAGTATTTTTCATTTTCGTTTTATAGTTGGTTACGATTATAATAATCTGAAAAAAATATTTGAAATATATATAATTATTATGTATTGGTATACTTACATAAAAGTTTATAAAACAATTATTATGAAATCATATTCAACAGAGACTTGAGTCTAATTACTATATAATATATAACTGATTAACTAAATTCTTTGCAATACAGATATCACTTAGAAAATAATTATGTACATATTATAATATATAATATAATTTTTACATTTATAATATAGGTACCTATTTTATGTAATTAATACTTAATTAACGGTTAACGTGTTATAAACGGTTCTTCAACTTATATTTTGAAATATAACTTGTATAACGTTGACATTTAAAGTGAAAATGTATCTTTTACTTTCCTTGTTCATTAACCATATTTTGAATCCGAATCTGAATTTTGACATTATTTCATTCATTTTTTATAACTGGAATAATATACGATTATTTTTCTGATGATTTTTGGTTTTCGATGACCCATCGTAGGTCCAATGAGAAAGGGCAAACATTTTGACGGTCCACAACACACACACACACCCACACCACGTACATAATATTATATTCCAACATCAAATAAACTTTAATTATAACTGTGAAAATTATTTTCTCAGTTCCCATTCACATAATATGAAAACGATTAAAATGGTCATTACGTCTAAGTGAATTTAAAACGAGACTGGGTGACATCGGCAACACCACCCGCTTACCAAATGAGGGTACCGCTATTATTCAAACAGTATATTTTTAAATCGAAATGTTTGTAAAATTATCGTGCACTTTGTACCCATAACAGCAACGCTACAACAGCGGGAAACAACGTAATTCAACACAACGCGCTTTTTATATATATAATTTACTTATATATAGGTACTTTTGCCATGGTTCCTACATAATATAGTCACTGTGTGCAGTGTTCGGATTAGATAAGTAGTTTTTTATCTAGATAAAGATAAAGATAATGCAACTCTAATATATCTAAATAAAAAAAAGGTACACATTTTTTTAAAATATGTTTTCAATTTGGGTATATTTTAGTTGGGCACAAGGAACATAATAATAATAATCCTATAAATAAAAATAATTACATTATTTATAAACCATAAACTTGGTTTGAGAATCTGTATAAATATTTAAAATGCGTTTGTTCAATTTCGCAATTTTTATCAATAAAAAATGTATTTAGATGAATTCATTTAGATTAGTAAAAAAATTATCTAAGACGTTCAGATATCTTGTAACTATTTATCTAGATAAGATAAAAGATGAACAAATAATTATCTAGCTGATATTCATCTAGATAAATTTATCTAGATAAGTCCGAACACTGACTGTGTCTGACCTACATCGGTATCTAAGACCCAAACGACACAATAGACTTTTATCCTTCGCCGATTAGGGTATAGGTGTGTATATTTTTTCCCGACACGAAAACACGTACAAGAACACAATTGTCAAGACTGGTGTACATCCGATATTTTGTGCTGGTGGTTACTTGCCATGCCGTCGGTTCAGCATACTTGTACAATTATATTATTTATCACTGTTGCCGTTGACGAGGACTGTCGGCAAAATTTGATACGAGGCAAAGGAACGGTCATTATATTATGCTTGTACTACTGATCGCACAACCTGTCCGTGTAGACCGAGAAAACCAGTAGCATGCTAACTTTGGTCCTGAGGTGCCAAAGTCAGTAGGTACCTATTAATAATAAATAATATTATATTATATGAGCGATTCTTAACGTTTTGTAGATCACGGACCCCTGATGAATGATTTTTAGAAATCGTTGACCCCCTACCAATTTATTTTTGAATACCTTTTTTTCTACAAAACATCTCTTGCTATCATAATCAAAATTATAATTATTATTTTACCTTACAAATGACATAAGTAGACATAACAAAACATACACATTTATAATTATTTTTATTATATTTCATTTTTTATAAAAATGTAATATAAAACTATATATGAGTACGATCTATCAATTGCACTTAGATACAGTAAATATACGACTGACGAAACTACAGTACTGCACGCCTGTACATTTCGTATGAACAATAAAAACTGATAAGTAAATATTAATAACAAAATTAATATGTGTAGAATCTACACCTATAGTATCTAACACTGTAAATACTTAATTGTATAGAATTATATTATATCTCGTCATCGGAGTTCTAAAAATAAAATAGATCAATCTCTTATATAATACCTAACTAATACGATATTATATAAGAAAAAATAATAATAATCCAACAATATTGTAATAATGTGCACTCATGTCACTATTATTGATGTATGTTATGAGTTAATGCTGACACGGACCCCCGACATGAGTATTGCGGAACCTCAGGGGGCCTCGGACCACATATTAAGAACCAATATTAAATTTTTTAAATGTAGGTAAATTGTGATAGTTTTTTTTTTAATTCAAAAATTGACAATGTTTATAAGCACACATTTAAGATAAACAGTTAAAAAACGATTAGTATTTTTCGGTAAATCTACGTACTACTTATATTGTATAATAATACCCAAGTATACCTACTTTTATTTATTAAATTTATTCAAAATCAATTTTTGTGATTATAGATAATTATATTAATATAATATTATTTTTATTTAATTAATATCACAAGTTCTTTCTTCATTGTCTTATTTATTTTCATAATATTATGTAGTATAATATCGCAATATAATATTTCGCCTATTCATTTTTAGTCCACCCACCATTTAAAAATGCATTTACAATTGTGTAAAATGTGATAATATTATAATCTTCAATTTCACGATAGGGCTATTATTATTAATTATATAATAATACTGTTTATCTGTCCTAAATAAATCCGGCATTTCTTCTGTTTTACTTAGGGATGCCAAATTTTTTACACAACTGTCGACCAATGTTTGGTAAGTACTTTCATAATTATACACCCTAGTATCGTACCTAGGCGGATAATGTCAATACAACTGCGGGCCACGTATTCCTCCCAGGGCTGTGATGTTTTTTTTCCGTATTATCGAGGACCGCGGAGATAACTGATAGGGTTGTTATGTTTAGAACATGAATTTAAAACATTTTTGATGTCCACATAAAACATCTATTCAGAAATATTTCAAATACATTTCAAATACTTTTAAGATGTACAATAAGTAATAAGTAAACAGTGATACATACATCAGTACACAGCATAATATAAGCATATACTTATATAAATTCCATATTAATTTAAAATTAAGTTATTTTAAATATACTGTTTAAAACACTGTCTTGAACAATTTTACTCAAACAATTTGTTTGGTTTAAAGGAAGGCTGGGCATTAACAAGTTAAAAAGTTAAAATTAAGTTAAAAAGTTAATTTTGTTTTAACTTTTTAACTTAACTAGTTACTTTTGGCTTTTCATTAACTTAACTGTTAACTTACTAAATTTCTTTCTTAATTTACGTGAAATTAACGAGTCAACTTTTCATTTTAAGAAGTAAGTTAAGTTAATTTATATTGTTTTTAATTTTATAATATTTCACTATTTCAGTCTATTTCGTTTTCATGTCAAAAAATATGTATCGTAAATTGTTTAAAGTTAAAAATGTATAACATTCGAATCTTACTTATATGGAAATACTGTATGAAGTATTAACACTATATCCTATAATTTAGTTTTGGGTTGGAAAAAAATTAAGTACGCTAGCATTGTATAAAAAAATTAACTTTTTTTTAACTCAATAAAAAGGTAACAAAAAGTGTGAATTAACTTTTAACTTAACTGAGTTAAAAAAAATCATTAACTTGAATAGACTCCTTACACAAATTATCGTGCCCATATATCTTCAATACTTGTAAATTGCTATTATAAAAGCTTGTATAAAGAGAAACCTTGTATCACGTACAATTTCAATCATTTCGACCCAGTGAAATAATGTTTATCGATATTTGAAGAAAAAGCTAAAAATCAAAATCAAAAATTTCTCACTACAGCTTAAATAGTGTCAAAAAATTGTTTTTATTCGGTAAAAATGTCAAATATCTATGGTTGTTGGTGTTTGATTTACGAAAAAATAAGAAAATCGTTCCTCGAGGTATCGCGTGTCAAAAAATGTAAACTTCAAACTCTCGTTTAAAATTAATATGACTTTCCGACTGAGTGAGTTTCCGGAAAACTTTTGAAGTAGAAACATGTGAACCTTGTATTAAATTTTCAAATCTTAGGTGATATAAAGAAAGAGAACAATTTTTATAACGGTTTTTCTCAAACTCAAAATGACAAAGATTTGTTACGAAGCCGACCATAGCCGCGCGGTGCCGACAACGGAGATGGATGACGTAACCGATTCCCAATCGGAAACGAAGTTAATAAAAACAGAAAAGGTGGGACCAGGGACGCATGGGCTACTAGTTCGGCTTTGAATTCGCGGTCGACAGCGGCGGCGGCCGTTGTAGCTACCATAACCATATTACAATAAATTATAATATTACATTATAATGTCTAAGGTAGCATGCGATCCTGTTACTTGTAGTCTGAAAATCTGATCCTTCGCCACTTATCCTTCGCCACCTTATTAAAATTAAGTTCTTACAATGTCCTGCCAACTATAATGACCAAATAATTATATTCGGCTGTTGAAAGCGAACCATTTTTACGTGGTACAGCAATATTCTATATCCACCGCGAGCACGATGTAGGGAAGATCTTCTCTACATCGTGACCGTGAGTGATGTGTGTGTAGTTACCATTAGTGTGCATGGGTTCCCCGAATGCTTTATAGCCCAGAGGTTCTCAACTTTTTTAGTCGCGAGGACCACCAATTAGGTAAAAAAACACTTTGAGGCCCACTTACCTACACAGGTATAAAATCATACAATTATAGACGATGGAAGAGATATAGACGTGTTTGAAATCATATATAATATAAAAAAGGTGGGCAAGTGGATGTCGCTCTGCTGTACAGTGGGTTACAAGTGGGTCACTGTATATGGATGATATATTCAATTTGGATTCAATGATATAATATCATTGTATACGAAAAACGATTCTGAGCGGTGACGGTTTGTCAGTGCGGTTATTTTATATTATATTTATATTGTTATTACTATAGGGCCCGGATTTTAATGCAAAGTGCATATTTATTTGGTTTACCAAACACAATGCTTTTTAAGTACATAATTTGTTTCATGTAACAAGGGTTTGAATGCTACAAATTTTATTTTGCATTTTTTTGCATTTTTTTATGTTTTTTCATTTTTGGAGCATTTTAAGCATTATTGGGTCATTTTGTTGGTTTTTAATGCATATTTGTTCAATATAGATAAATTATTTTCTTGATATTTAAGAAGGTTTATTGGGTTTTTCCATACACATTGTCAATTTTTTTTCAATGCAATGCTCAAAATTTTTTTTTTCGATTCATTTTTATTTTATCTTAATTTATTATGATAACTGTGGAGCGTCACCCATATCCGGTCTAATAACAAATAATCAGTCAGTTCGTGTTACATCATAGCAGCATCATAGGAATCAATATTTCAAACATTTTTTTAATAAAATAATAATTATATCTCATCTATAAATTACAATATGTATAAATAAATATTTATGGAATTTTTAAGGTTAATATAAATAAAAAAAAAAATGCGTGGAAATTGAATGCAATATTCCTACTATATTGTTACAATAGCAGTTTAAAGATATTAAAAATACACAGGCACAATTTTTTTATAAGCATTTACAGTACACTGCCGTTGTATTAACAAATTAACTTTTTTTTTAACTTTTAAAAAGTTAACAAAAAGTGTATTTTAACTTTTAACCTAACTGAGTTAACCAATAGTTAAATTAACTTTTAACTTTTAACTTTTTGTGATTGGTGCATATTAACTCAACTTTTCGGCCCGCAATACAACGGTCACCTCGACACTTCTCCACCACACCCCGCCATTGAACGTCACCACGATAGAACCGCGACCTCCGCTCCTCCATCCCACGACGATAAACCCTCCGCCGTATAGCACCAAGCCAACGGCGACCGGCACGGAGCGTCGGAGCCGTCAGCGCGTACGGAAACCACAAACTGGCTTTTTATAAGGGCACTTGAAATAGGCAATGTCTAGGGGCCTTTGTCTTTAATCAGTAATTTCGATGCCGCCGCGCATGGAATTTGTGCCCAAAAATGAAAAGCGTGATATTAAACTGGTCATTCCTCATAAATTGTAAATTGACAATATTTATTTATATTTAACCATTAGAATTAAGTTTAACATGTAAAATAACTTATATCCCAATGGCCAATATGTAGCCGCGGGTTTCTTATTAATAAAAAAAAAAAAATAATATATGTCATTAAAATGATATAAAAATACGCACAAAATGCGGTCCAAACGCTGAGCGTGGGACGTATTTTCCGGAACCGTCGAGTTGCAGGTAAACTGGCGACGGACATTTATTTTCTTCCGTATTTTATTCGACCTGTCCGTATTGTTCGTGATGTAACAGTATATTATATTATAGATGGGGGCCTGTGGGGTTTAGTTTCGGACGAAAAACCGATACACACGTTCACGGAGATGAGGGATTAAAATAATAATAGTTATGATATTAATATATTGGAATGTATTTTTCACAGACACATTATCGGTGTGTATGATATGTGCGTGTGGGTAACGAACGGTCGAAATGTTTTGCAATAATAAATTATTAAATATATTATTTTTTATTTATCTGAATTTCGGGCAAAAAAAGGTCCGGCTCGATATAATTATATGTTATAGAAGGTACATAATATTATATCGTATTCGTTTATGGTATATAATATTATTATGTTATGTTTTATAATCGAAACAGCTGCAACATCCCTTCCCTTACTCTCGCTCTATCTCTCTTTAGAGTTTAGGTGCTCGCTACTCGTGGTCGGAGTAGTCCGTGAGCCTCAGTGCATGGGATCTTTATATTATTATTATTTTCTCAGAACGCCCGACGCGCGCATACGCATTGCGATCGGCGCCGTCCATCGAGTTTCCAGCTGCAACGACGTCGTCGTATTATATTAGGTAGGGAGGCATATTGTTAACCGCGGGCGTGTCATTTATACATTTACGCGTTTACCTATTAATAGTTCTGTGGTTATAATTGTAAATTTTAAAGAAAACTGTAGGTACTGTGGCCGAAAAGGGTAGGGTACATTTTGGCCAAAAACGGTGACGCCAATAAATCTTGAGAAGATTGCATCTCCGACTTTTAGATCTGTACTTATATGTGAATATATAATAATAATAATAATAATAATAATAATATATTATTCGGAATTGCAATGTAATGCGACCGCCGCCAGTGGCAGTGCAGGGCTGGTAGTAGGTGGGTATACGATTATGTATATACCGAGTGATTAATTTAACACAGGAGTACAGATCATTCTATCATGCTAAAAAATTATCAATGTTTTTGAAAATATTTTCGTTATTCGTGCAGTATGCTACCTACGGCTCTATACTTCGTTGGTGTAGTATGCTACGGTATCTACCGTAAAAATGTACTCAGTACTTAACTACCAAAAATGTTTACAGGTGATTACCGTTTTAATCATACTGATTAAGAACAATTTGTCAAACTTAAATGTACCTGCTTTATGTATTGCTGATGATCATCACTGTCAAGTATTTTAACACGTTATATATTGACATATTGTTCTGCATAACATAATTCTAATAAGTTATGCTGTGTTTACGTTATCCCAGATGACTTCAAATAAATTGGCAATAATTGTCGCGTTGTGTTTTAATTGACCTCCACCAATATCTTGTAGTCGGCGGTCTAATAAATCTGCTGATAAACAGACTAAAATAATTGAATATCTAAAAGTAAGTTACTGTGGGGCTTGGTGGATATTTACCGAATATTTACCAGTATAATTGCTATTTATTTATTATACCAATAATATATTGTAATAGTATAAATATCAATTACATTTTATTTGTTCGGTAAAAAAGCTTAAAAATTTAATACAAGGCGCCTACTATGTTGTTAAAATGCCATTTAAAAAATATTAAAAATTTTTCCTACTAATTTTAACTCAATTGTCTATTTATATTATAACTAGGTATTAATAAATGTATAATTTATTTTAATTAATTAAATGTAATTAGGTGCCTAATTATTATTGTATTTATTATTATTAATACCACTAAAATATGTTACTCTCTTGCATTATAATAGAATGTGTTAAAAATATTTGCTTTAAATATTTTGATGGCCACCGAAAATTGTCAAAATTCCCAATGTGGCCCTCCTAAAATTATAATTGATGATCCCTGAGCTGGAGTAGTGACCTGCGGTAGGAAAGGCGCATTCACAGCTACGTCGTGTGTCGTGCCATGTCGATTAAATCGCATTGTAATTGGAAGTTACTTTTTTGGTATCATATAATAACCAAGTTGCAACCGAGTAAACCAAAAATTAACTACAGCTCAACTTTTATACCAGTATGGTTACTAGTTGTAACCGTATATAGTTACCATGTACTCGTACTCGTACGACACACGACGTAGCTGTGAATCCGGCTTAAGGCGTAGACGTGTAGTAAGTTTAACCACATGTCACTATATTATATTATACGGTTGATACCATGTTAGGTATCTATACTTATTGTATTGACAGTAATAATAATATGATTATAATTATTAATGGAGCGCTGATTTTCATGCAATCGTATATTTTTCCTATTCACATCTAAATTATAATTTGTTTAATTTGTTTTAAATTATTGTAATACCTCATGGCTCAATATACATTTATAAACAATTTTTATTAATAATAATTATCAATTAAAAATTGCGCTTATTTTTACCAAAACAGGTATTATCTGCAATTCAAAATGTTTTTTCTTTCATAATTTCATGACTTTGACATCATTATATAATATTTACAAATTAATTTGATATTTTTTAGTGCATAGAGATCCGCGCTCTAATCGTTAATACGTAATATAATGAATGCATCATTTTGTTTATCGAAAACTAATAAATGTACCTATAACACTATGCTGTTGCCCATATAATATTACGTTATTACGCGATCGCCACGGATGTCAAAATTTCTAATAATCATCAGAGGTTATAGGCCGTTGATAAGGCGACGGGTAGGAAGAAATGCTGATAAATTATTATTGTATTTCGAATATTTATAGAGTGTCCACGTTAAAGAGCATCATATAAATTATATAAGCACCGACCGATATAATCGAATAACAACTAAATAACGTCGACTACATGATTCTAATAATTTAATAAAAAAACTCTCATAATAAAAGTACGTTTCCAAGACGGGGACCACAAAAGGTAGGTGGACGAGGTGTTTTATTTTAATTGTTCAAAAGACGTGGTGTATAATATAGACTTTAGGGTTTTCTAGGATCACCGTAGTCGGAGTCGGTGGTCGATCCTATATACCTCCGAGTGCGGCCGGAAACGGGCTTAATGAATCAAATGATGTGTGGAGACGATTGTGAAATAATAAAAGGTCGACTCAGGTGACGGTTATAGACTACCTCTACTGTTATTATAAGCGATCCACTATGGCGCAAAACGTCGGAATTTATCGTTCACTTGGGTATTTTGGAAACGTGCTGCAAACAATAAACGCGTATATTGTGTTGTATTTGTAGGTACTCGTGCGTGCTGTATTGACAATAGTAATATATTATATTCGTCTTCGAATCGAAAACCAAATTTCTATAGAAAAAAAGAATATAATATACTGTGCAGTTAAAATTCGTGTTTTTTCCCAGTCGCCGTTCACCCGCCGTGCGTAAACACGAATCCGTCCGTTCGTGAATGGTGACATGGCGCCTGTCTGCCCCGGGTACAAACAATGAAACGTCGACGAAATACTATACCTAATACCTATAATATGTCTAAGTACTTTACCTAGTACCTGAGTTGCTACACAGTCCAGGGCTTGAAATCGATTTCAAAATCGATTTTAAATATCGATAAAAATCGTTAAAAATTTTTTAAAAAATCAAAAGTAATATCGAAATCATTAATGCTGGTTAATGATTTCCAAAATTTATATTAAAATTGAAAAAAGTTGAAATCGATAATTTATATCAATATCGAAATCATATCATAATAATATCGATTTTAAAGAAATTACAAAAAACATTTAATTTAAAATTAAAAAGTATACAGGCATACAGCCATCAGGTCTATTTATATTTTATATTGTTAATAGGCACACGCATTGATATATTGGGTTATAAGTTATAGCATTGACTATTATATACTTACATAATGACCATATTGCGTATTATGCACAATAGTAATAACTAATTACTAGTAATAATTAATAACTTGTGTCTAATATTTTGTTTTCTTGAAAGTTAAAATAGAATCTTTACAATATAGTGTACCTACATATTATAGGATAAAAGGAATCAGCGTTCGACAGGCGATAGTTGTTGTTATTGCAAGTTTTATTTCCATACACACATTTAACTTATTATTAAGTAAAATGCTTGGAAAAATAATTTTTCCATTATCGTACATTATTTATTCCGTATATAGATATTTTGTATTATGGAGGTAAGATAATAATATCTTAGTGCGTGGCGCGTATGTTGTTAAGTTTAAACCAATAACCTAAAATACTAAAATAGTTTTAATAATTTAATTTGCTACGCGTCGTCAATCTCAATCATTACATTTTGTCGATTTGACTGTTCAGTTTGCTGAAGCTTGCCGTGTATGCCGCTCATGCCCGGTTATTAGTTATCACGTTGTAAAATTGTCATATTATATAATTTTAAATGGGTAGACCTCAAACTAATCCCGTGAAAAAATTATTTTTTTCTTACAATATTGACAAAAATGAGTCCGTATGTAAGATTGAAGGTAAAATTGAAAAAGCATAACAATCTATTGGGTAATATCTTTAATTTTGGTGGCTCTTAAGTGTTTTGTTATTAAAAAAGTCTAAACACTAGGTAAACGTTAGATCTTGGGCATTATTATTTAAATTTTAAATGGTTGCGACCAGGCCCGTATTAACAAATATTGCCGCCATCGCCAGGGGCTAACCTTCATTTTACATTTTTGACCATTTCAATATTTTGCCGCCCCTAAACCTAATTTTTATACTGCCGCCAGGGGCAATTGCTCCTCCGAGCCCTCCCTTAAATACGGGCCTGGTTGCGACACAAATTTAATTGATAAAGTTAATCAATATCAGAATCTAAAATCTAATCTAAATTTCACATTGATTGAAATGTAAAAGTAATAAAGAATAATCAAAAATGTATAGTTAAAGTTCATAAATTGAAAATATTTCAGTGACATTGAAATAATAATAGTATAAATTTGATATTTAAATTTTAAAATGTAATCTAAAATTGAAAAAAAGAAAATTATATTTAAAATCAAAATCATAATATAATGAAATCGATATATTATTTTTAAATCAAAATCAAAAAATACTAAAATTGATATATTATTTTTAAATTGAAATCGAAAAAAACTAAAATCGATAAATTATTTTTAAATTTAAATCAAAAAGAACCAAAATCGATAAGCAAAATTGAAATTAAAATCAAAAAATTTTATTTCAATTTCAAGCCCTGCTACACACTATTAACACGTTTCCACCATTAACTGTTTCTATCAAAGCAATATCTTATATCGGTAATATACAGTAATTAGTTTATTTTAAAATATTATAAATATATATAACGTTATTACGTGGTTGCGACAGACATCAAACTTTGTAATAAATAATAATTATCAGAGGTTATAGGCCGTTGATAAGGTGACGGGTAGTAAGAAATGCTGATAGATTATTATGGGTAATATACGATTGCGAATGGAACGATTGCGAACGGACCTTTTCCGGTAACACGATTGCGAACGTTTTTACCTGCCTTTAATCATGCGGTGTTGTCAGATTTGGTGCCAATAACAAATTTTTAAAATTTTTAAAATTTTAAAAATAATCATATAGTAATATAAGGATTTTCACAGGACGTACAATGGTCAGTTTTATAGCCCCCATCCTCCAACACACGTAGTTATATCAGTTTTAAAAGAAAAACAAGCTCAAACTTTGACAATAATTAATTCTATTAAAAACAATGTACATAAGCCTATGGCCAAAAAAGATAAACTTTTAATTGAATCAACTTTACAAAATTATAATGATTATAAAGTACACAAAGATCTAATTTTATATTTAAGAAAAACTGGAAATTCCTACCAGGGAAAAAATTTAAAATAAAGTAAAAATGTAGAAAAATTTTTTTAAAAACTATTATATTGAGTGTATTATTATGTATAATATTATTTTTTCATTCAGAACTCAGATCTATGTATGTATGTATTATTTTATTTATTTTTAAGTTTCCAACGTAAAATGAACACGTACATTTAGTAACAGTATTATTAATATTTATACAACGAAAACAGTTTTAATTAATCAAAATTTTAAACATTACTTATTATTTTGTATAATTTTATTTTAGTTTGTAACGAAGAGTTGTTGTCTTAATTGTATTATTAATACCAATAGTTTATATTAAAAAAAAAAAAATGTTTTAATTGAACTCCCGAACAAAACATATTCAGAAATATAAACTTGGCAACGTAGTCTATAAAAACGTTCACAATCGTTCGTTTTTCGGCTAAAAAAACAAATTCTCTGATAAGTGTCATTCGTTCGCAATCGCGTTAAAAAAAAGGTAAAACGTTCGCAATCGTGTTGTACCCATTATTATTGCATTTCGAATATTTATCGAGTGTCGACGTTAACGAGCATAATAAAAATTATATAAGCACCGACCGATATAATCGAATAACAACTAGATAACGTCGACTACATGATACTAATAATTAAAAAAATAACTTTTATAATAAAAGTACGTTTCCAAGACGTGGACCACACAAGGTGGACGACGTGTTTTATTTTAATTGTTCAAGAGACGCGGTGTATATGTCGTAGGCATATAGTCAGGCATTTTATTAAATGCCTAGGCATATAGTCAAAGAATTTAATATTTATGCAATTTTACTATCCGCCTCGACATTTAGTTAAATGACTAGTCATTTAATTGTCATTTAATGGCTAGGCATTTAACTAAATGTCTATTTCATGTCAGGCAAATAATCAAAAAACATTTTGTATTATTTTAAAAAATTTAATATATTTTCTATCAGTTATTTATTGCTATTTTATATATGAAAAAGTTATGTATTATTTATTAATATAAAAAAACACGTTGATATATGAAATAATTTCTTTAATTTCATGTTCAATATTACTATTGTTTTAAAAATGAAATCATAAATATATACGTACAGGTAATAATACTAATTACATGTGATAGACGTAAATGATAGTAAGAATATACTGTATACCCTATAGTCAGTATAGTCTATAGTACGAGTGGTGAGTACTATATAATATTCTTATTAAATAAAAATAAAAGTTCCATCGATTTTTACCTTGGTTGTATGAGAACCTTATCTGTATTGAGTACCGTGTGACAAATTATAATCTTATCGATTATAACTACAAAAATATGAAGTTACGGAAAAAGATACAGAACATGCGATTGAATTGTACAATAATTTAATTTAGTACGTGTATTACGTTTACGTAAATCGTATGTAGTGTGATCGTGATTGCATGTAATATTGTGATATATACCTCTTAACATTTATTGTATATTTTAAATTTTGATTGTTTTTATTTGTATTTATTTGTATCCCCCAGATGGGGACCACACAAGGCGGACGAGGTGGTTTCTTTTAATTGTTCAAAAAACGCAGTGTATATAGGCTTTAGAGATTCTAGGGTCACCGCAGACTGTGGTCCTGTCCTTTATATACACCTCGAGTGCAGCCGGAAACAGGCCTAATGAATAAAATGATATTCGTGTGGAGACGATTGTGAAATAAGAAAAGGTCAACTCTAGTGACGGTTATAGACTACCTATAGTGTTATTATAAGCGATCCACTACGGCGCAAAACGTCGGAATTTATCGTAATCTATCGTTCGTTTGAGTATTTTGGAAACGTGCTGCAAACAATAAACGCGTATATTGTGTTGTGTTCGTAGGTACTCGTGCGTGCTGTGAATAATATTAAATTATATTCGTCTTCAAACTGAAAACCAAATTTCTATAGGAAAAAAGGATATAATATACTGTGCAATTAAAATTCGTGTTTTTTATAATAATATAAGATATATTTTTTTTTTTTTTTTTTTATTAATGATAAGGCTTCAACAACTAAGGTTATTAGCCTGCAGAAGGTTATAACAATGTAAAATTATAAATATTTACAACTTATTGTTTAAATGTGTATAATAAAAAAATTTGTATATAGCTTCTGTGTTTTCTTCGCTGAGGGCAAGTCGGAGAGAAGATGAATTTTTGAATATTTTCCGAGCTACGGCGTATTTTGGACATCTAGTGACAATGTGGTCGATCGACAGGTATAATAAGATATATTATAAAATAATAATTGCATGCACGACAATGTTGACGCGGATTAAATGGCAACCAAGTTATATAAATACATATGTACGAATTTATTAATATTTATTTCTTTCTCCTATAACCAATAGCAACCACTTATAAACAAAAATTTCTGACTCAGCAAACGTTGTTTTGCTATATAAATAAATATAAATAAAATAAATTATTTCCTTGAGACTTTTTGCGTCTTGCTGGTATTGTTTATTGTAACACACATACAAATAGAATTTATGAACATATAACTTAAGTACCAGAAACTCCTATTTATTATTTGTTTATAAATAATTTTAGAAAATTTATAAAAATTTAAAAAAATAAGAATAAAATAAATATTTAAATTATAATAAATAAATAGATTATAAATTAATACATTTTTTTTTCTGTTAGTTCAGGGTGCTTACACAATAATTCTACATAGTAAATTACATATTTTGTTTTAAACGGTTAAAAAAAATTATTTTAACAAAACACGATTTAAACATAATAAACATGTTTTTTATAAACTCTGGTTTTAAAATCAGTCGACATATAATAGGTAGGTACATTTTAAAAACCTGATATGTAAATTATTAGTTTCAATAGAAGTACAAATCGTGACGGCTCACCAGTGCCACACAGCCCTATAATATAGGTACTCATAATATTATATAGGTATCTACAAAACTTCCAGACGAAATGGGAGAGTTCGCAATTCTGCACTCAAATTTTCGTCAGATACTGCCACTATACTTGTAAGTATCTGGTATACACTGACAGCTGCTATGTACCTAATACAATATTATAGTTTATAGCATAATATTTATTCATATAATACATGTTATAAGGATTATAATGATAAACTATATTTGCTGCTGCAGAGTGCAGAGTAACACTTGTTGAGTATAGTCGTGTTCAGTTATGCTCAGTAGCGTATTGATGTGCAGGCACTATAGGCACGTGCCTACAGCGGCAACATTTGAGGGGTGGAAAATTTCTTAAGATTGTACTTATAGGTTTTCTGATATTATTCATATTTTAGTTATTGAGGGCGGCAATTTCACACAGGCCTACACGCCGGAAACATGTAAATACGCCTCTGGTCATGCCTATATTGCATATAATAATTTTGTGTAAAATATAATAATATATCCAAACGAATTTCTTTTGCAGGTCAACGTCTGATTTGTACACCAAAAAAGAGCTGTGTATACTGTGGTAATTCCTTAATAGTACGTATTTATATTGTATGTCCATAATGTTATCAGTTCCATCTCGAAGAGTAATGAATTACCAACGATTTCGATTTCGATTTGCATAATGAACGTTTTTTTACTTAAAGTCTCAGAAATTTCATTGCCATAAGACACTTTGTAAAAGTAATAAACGAAGTAATAAATCATATTTAAAATTGAAGAATAAAGAGTATTCTCAATGATTTTCGTAGAATGATGTAAATATTGTGTTTACACTCAACACACTATAATTGTAACTTCACGCAAATATTATTATAGTCTTACTATATAATGTATATAGGCTTACTATAATATTATCTACATATTATGCCTATATTCTACGTTTGCGTAAACGAATAATATTTCAACATAAGAGAGCCATGCACTTGAAATAGTTTCGAGTAGGTACCAACACCTATATTGTGTCTCGAGGAATTCATTCACTATACTCTTCGACCTATAGACTGCCGAACTGGGCGCGCATACGCCATATATTTCGTGAAAAGAAGGTCGTCGTTCGCTGTACATGTACAAGATAATATAATATATTTTAGGCTTTCCACTCGCATAGTATGTATTGTTATAATATCACAATATACTTTCAGACCCTATACAATAATATCGCTTTATGTCATCCCGTACTGGCGTCATTCGGTCGGTCTAATTCTATACACCTATAACGACACGTTTTTATCGTTAGAATAATGCTCTCCCCGAACATTATATTATCGTGAAAGATATTCGATAAATTATTGTCTTGCACTCGGTGGCACAGCGATCTCATTTTGTACCTACGTGACAATGTGGCGTCGAAGGGCAGTTTTTTTCATTATTTATAGGAATGAGACATACATAATACAAAATAAATACTCGACTCGACACGGTTCCATCCGTTTTACCGCTGAATATATTGTGTGCATTATTTTCTGTTTCAGGCTTTCATGTCGATTCAATATACATCTATTATTATACCTACACTATATATCACTTGAACGTATTTATAATATTATTACGGTATGTGTGATCTACAGGTTTCGGACGATACACGTTTTGCAAACGCTTACAGACTTTTATAATATTCTATTATGATATATCATAATATCAATTTTTAGCCATGCCGCGTGGCGTTGCCCGGTGGACTCGCTTATGGTTATGTGAACAGTGCCTATATTATCAGGCAAATCTATGATTAATTTTGGTTGGAAAGTCGAAATTAAGACGTTTTATCTAGTGCTACAAATCGAGTGGACGCTAAGTTTTAAACGCACACAGGAACATTTTTTAATGATTATCATTTGACATTTATTATCGCACGAATCGCCAACTGCAGTGACGGTTAAACTTAATTCTAATCAAAGTTGTTAATTATTAGGTCAACTGTCAGCAAAAAATAAATAAATAAAATTATCATTCAGTAGGAAGGAAATACTATACGTTTTTGGAGAAAAATTGACTTATTTGAATCGTTATATATACCTATATATACCTTTGGTACACCTAATAGATAATAATATTTAAAGACATATGAACATGTTTTATTATTATTATAAAATATTATATTATAATTTCTACATTTTGTAACGTTTTATATATGTTGGGTTTATTCGTTTTTGTATAAATTCAATACACATATTTTATATTGTTTGGTATATTATATGCAAAGGGCCTCTGCCCAAAATCACATTTTACTATTTTGTTTGTTTAATTATAATATTATGTCTAATACCTGCAGCCCACCAATGGTCTCCACGACCGATGACCGGCTTACGCCCACCTATCGGTTTATGTACTCATTCTCTCTCATTCCTGCTGCCTACGGAGACGCAACAGACGTCCAACCTATTATTATTATTATATTTCTTGGCGTGTTTTTCTTTTAAAATATTATGGAGTAGCGGCAGCTTATGTCTTCCCCGGCTATATCCCCGAGAAGAACGTTTATGAAAAGGACGGATAGATCAGACATCGACGGATGCCTTTTTGAATAATTATATGTTTGCATATACCTATTATATGCATTATTATTATTAATATTATACATTTAAGAAAAAATTACCAAGTGTATATTTTAACTTCATCACCGTGGATTCGTCATCGAATGGATCCGATCTTTAAAATATTGCATGTCTAAGATGTTGGTCCTCGTCGTCAAGCTTCCTACCCGAACTCCGAAGTTTTTTTTTTTTTATAGACTGACATAAATTAATAGTTTTACGTATATTTAATTATAACATGTAATTAGGTAGGTACGCCGTATGATTTGCTGTCATATATATTTGCACGTACCTACATATTATAATAATATAACACTACAAAGAACGCATTATCATATATTTTAATTGCGTGTTCAGACTTTGGTTAAAGCCAAAGAAATACATCTTGAATAAAAAAAAAAATTGGTTTGGTACCCATAGTAAGTTTTTTGGAGTTACAAATTTCGAATTTTGTGAATTTTCTATTATATTTGATAAATTTGAAAAAAAATTGTATTATTGGTGCTAGTCTGCAGGCCTCGGAAAAAGTTATGAAATAATACCTATACCTAAATATGATGACCTCTTAGGGTCTAATACAATCGTATAATTAACAGTTGTAATTTATTTTTTATTTTTAGGATATTTAAATCCACACTCTAATAATAACATGTAGTTACTATATTATGGTGCGCCTTATATAACAACTGAAACTACGTGAGACCCAAAATATAATATAAAATTGTTCGGAATAAATTCAAATTACATTTTATCATATTATGTTGTCTCCGTATACTCAGTCTAACAAACGCGTACAGCATCGGAAGTTTGCATTTAAGAGCATATATGGGTACATTTTGCGTCGTTAGTTTTAATGCTAGCTATACTGTAAATATTTTACTAATTATTATTATGTGCTCTACAGACAATATTTTTTTCATTACCTATTTCAAAATTTTAAAGCGAGCTAGGTTTGAGAATTATTTTAAATTTATTTAAATGATGCACAAGAATTTAAAAACCTCTATACGAAAATACCTCTTTCCTCCTATTTATACATTCAAGTTTGATAACAGGTCAATTTACTGTAATATTAAAACTAACGACACACAATTGATTCCACTATAACAACCTACGCATAGGTATTAAATATTTCTATAATACAAATAGGTACTTTTTATATTATTATATAGTAGTAGGTATCAGGTATGTTCATATCTGGTATATTCATACGAAAATACGAAAAATCAAGTGAAACGAAAATACAAGCCGAATCATAAACTTTTACACTTTATTTGTACTATACAAATTACAAAGTATAGTGAACTATACCCACCACAGACTGTATTTTGATATTATACGCAGTTACCTGTCTATTGGTCTATTGGTTTCATGGAAACATTTATTTCATGTAAATAATCTAAGAATTGATTATAATATTATATTCCGAAACCGGGTCATTACTTACACACATTAGTTATTATTTTTAAATTTAATAGATGTTTTAAATAACGATAAATGCAAAACTTGTATAACGTTTTAGTTCTAAATAACGATAAGCACTAAGCTTGGATAACGTTTTAATTCTGTATAACGGTAAACGCAAAACTTGGTTAGGTAACGTTTTAATTCTGAATAATAATAAACACAAAAGTTGAATAGCGTTTTAATTGTAAATAACATAAAACAAATTTTTTTTTTTTTAATGTAAGCCCTGATTTGTTCACAACATATTTATTGGTCACACAGTCAAAATATTTTTCTGCTATGTACCTATATTATCTATACATGGTAGTATGGTAATGGCAATAACTGCAACATATTTGGAATAAAATGAACGAAAAAAACGTAATTTGGTAATAATGTCGCTTACTGTGTTTTATGATTAGGCAGCCGAATTGACAAAGCTAGGTTTTACTAGTTAAAACTAGCATTTACCAATCGTACTCGGTAGGTATACGATATATACACGCAATTTTAATCTGGGTTTATAGGTACACACGATATAACTGAGAGAATGAGTATTTTTCATTTTCGTTTTATAGTTGGTTAGGATTATAATAATCTGAAAAAAATATTTGAAATGTATATAATTATTATGTATAGGTATACTTACATAAAAGTTGATAAAACAATTATTATGAAATCATATTCAACAGAGATGTAAGTCTAATTACTATATAATATATAACTGCTTAACTAAATTTTTTACAATACAGATATTACTTAGAAAATAATTATGTACATATTATAATATATAATATAATTTTTACATTTATAATATAGGTACCTATTTTATGTAATAAATACCTATATAATCATGTATTTGATTCAGCTCATTGGTATGGTTCGTGCAGTGTTGTAGACGGCTCTTCAACTTATATTTTGATATATGACTTGTAGGAGAATGTCATTTAAAGTGAATATGTATCTTTTACTTTCCTTGAACTTCTTTAGCCATTAACCATATTTTGAATCCGAATCTGAATTTTGACATTATTTCATTCATTTTTTATTACCGTAATAAAGAATGACTCTTATTGTTATGACAAACGTATAAATAATACAGTGTGTTTTAATCGATTTCAATGAAACGAATGCGTATATTATTATGACACGCAAAAAAACGGTTTAATTATTAATATAAAAGAATATATCATGTAATTAAATATACATATTTTTATAATCTTATAAGAAATACGAATTGGTTTTCGTGTAGCGTATTTATATTTTATTACAATCCATTTATTATTACAAACAACAAACTGAAGTCGTTAATATAATTAATATTTCCTTTTCAATTTGTTTGACAATACCACGATCATCATATTAGCATTAACTATAAGGAACCACGAGGAAGTGACTATCACTGCCCTCTATAAATATTATTAATTAATTAATTTAAACTTAGTCGTAAATATATTACTATAATTATAAGTGCCGTGAGTTTAGCACTTTTCACTACACATCATAATAATATAAGAGTGTCCAACCGTGTCGGTGTCCAAGCCGCGTAGGTCAATCGTCTCGGGAGTGGGGGTGGTCAAAAATTGAGAAAACGACTTAATTATAATTAATTTTTTATAATTGCATAATATACGGTACCTAATTTGTCTGGTGACTTTTGGTTTTCGATGACCCGTCGTAGGTCAAATGAGGAAGGGCAAACATTTTGACTGTCCAAAACACACACACACACACCCACACCACGTACATAATATTATATTCTAATAAATAAATATTAATGATAAGATTAATTGGCATAGAATCTACACCTTGTATCTAACACTGTAAATACATAATTGCATCGAATTCCATTATATCTCGTCATTGGAGTTCTAAAAATAAAATAGGTCAATCTCTTATATAATAACTAATAAGATAAATTATATGAGAAAAAATAATAATATTCCAACAATATTGTAATAATATGCACTCATGTCACTTATTGACGTATGTTATGCGTTAATGCTGACATGGACCCCCAACATGAGTATTTCAGAATCTCAGGGGCCGCGAACCACATATTAAGGACAGATGTATTATATAATAGTTTTTTTAATGTAGGTAAATTGTGATATTTCTTGCTTCAAAAATTAACAATGTTTATAAGCACACATTTGAGATCAACAGTTAAATAACGATTAGTATTTTTCGGTAAATCTACGTACTACTTATATTGTATAATGATAGCCAAGTATACCTACTTGTATTTATTAAATTTATTCAAAATCAATTTTTGTGATTATAGATAATAATTAATATAATATTATTTTTATTTAATTTATATTACAAGTTCTTCATTCATTGTCTATTTTATTTTAATATTATTATGTAGTATAATATCGCAATATGATATTTCAATTATTATTTTTTAGTCCTCCCACCATTTAAAAATGCATTTACAATTGTGTAAAATATAATAATATAATTTTCAATTTCACGATAGGGCTATTATTATTAATTATATTATAATACTGTTTATCTGTCCTAAATCAATCCGACATTTCTTCTGTTTCGCTTATAGACGCCAAATTTTTTACACATCCGTCGACCAATATTAGGTATAAGTATATACCTACTTATAGGTACGTACTTTCATAATAAAACACCGTATCATCGTACCTAGGCGGAGGATTTCAATACAACTGTAGGCCACGTATTCCTCCTAGGGTTGTGATGGTTTTTTCCGTATTATCGAGAACCGAAGAGATAACCGATAGGGTTGTTACGTTTAGAACATTTGTTTAAACAATTTTTTTTCATTGATTTAAACAAATAAAACATAATATATTTAAAACAGTATAAAATCCATGTGATTAATGTGTTTTTTTCAGTTTATTATTAATAATAAATATCCTTCAGAAAAAACGTTTAAGTATTAAATAATTATATCTATTAAATACCATCCATCATTTCAGTTTTTTTTTTAAATTTTATTGAAAAATTACCAAATCTATAATATGTTTACTTAATAATTAATATTATGATGTCCACATAAAACATGTATTCAGAAATATTTAAAATACATTTCAAATACTTTTAAGATTTACAATAAGTAATAAGTAAACAGTGAAACATATATCAGCACACGACATATTGGCATATTATATATAATTAAGTAAATAACATATTAAATTAAAATTAAGTTATTTAAACAATTTTACTCAAACAATTTGTTTGGTTAAAAGCAAGGCTGGGCATAAACGAGTTAAAAAGTTAAAGTTAAGTTAAAAACTTAATTTTATTTTAACTTTTTAACTTAACTAGTTACTTTTGGCTTTTCATTAACTTAACTGTAAACTTACTAAATGTCTTTTTTAATTTACGTGAGATTAACGGGTTAATTTTTCATTTTAAGAAGTAAGTTATGTTAATTTATTTTGTTTTTAATTTTATAATATTTCATTATTTCGGTCTATTTAGTTTTCATGTTAAAAAATATGTATCGAATATTGTTTGAAGTTAAAAATTTATATCATTCGAATCTAACTTATATGGAAATACTGTATGAAGTATAAACATTATATCCTATAATTTAGTTTTTGGTTGAAAAAAAATTAAATACGCTAGTAACTTAATAAAAAGTTAATAAAAATTGTGTATTAACTTTTAACCTAACTGAGTCAACCTATAAATAAGTTAACTTTTAACTTTTTGTTATTGGTGCATATTAAATTAACTTACTGAGTTAAAAAAAATCATTAACTTTCCCAGCTTTGGTTTAAAGCATCATATTTTAAACAGAAAAAAACAGTTTAAAACCAAAAATACAGTTTTTGGTCTATGATTCTTCTGATTCACTCTGATTCCTCTGCAGTTTCGTGAATTTATGATTACCTATATAATTACACGATGGTTCCTGTAATTACCAACCATATATTCAACCGTTGTACTTAATATATTGAAGCCACGTAAAACCCCGCGTCCGACTATCATCGCGATATAATATATTATGATCCAATGTTTGCATGTATCAGCTGACAAATATAGTATATTTAAGTTATAGGTATATAATATGTTACATATTTTGTAGATTACCTAGATCTATGTCGTCGGGCAAACGCATAGAATATAAGTACATCTCGATGCGTGTTTTTCATCGATTACATAAAGATTGGATTGTAATCGTCTATGATGGTTCAAGACGTGCTGGTCTTATTATTATGGGTTTTAATCGACTTCCCGAAATCGTACATATACGGAAACTAGTGAAAACGGTTTCGTGGACGAGTGCAACTCCGCAGTGAAAACGAATATATAGTAACCTATTTATAGGTAGAATGAACTTCGCAAGGACGACACGATATAATAATATATTATTATTATTTATATATTGGACTTACGTCTTACACGTAGTATAAATGTATAATACGACCAACAGTGTGTGAAGAAAAAATTGTATCATCATCGGTACTTATAGTCTCCAAACGTAAATGTAACATTACATGAACTACAAATGTCCTTGAAAATTAACTAGCTAACAACGTTATCTATACTATAAAAGCAAGTCCCGGTTTTTTGTAACGCATACAAATCGACACCGTTCAACGTAACGTCACCAAATTTTTTACTGTTATACCTGACAGATGTACCAATCGGCGTGTACATATGAATTGTTCCGAGAAGTAAAATTCAACAATCTAAATATATCTATACTTCTATATTCATATATATTTACGTGCTAAATATACGCTATATATATACGTTTGAAAATGGAATATGTGTGTCGAATATACTCTGAAACTAGTCATCCGAATTTCTTGATTTTTTTTTAATGAAAGAGTGCATCGCGGACTAGGTTATGTGCTTAATTTATAAAATAAACAAATCGTATGCACTACTGCAAGAGCAACAGTCCCACTATTTGCAAACAACTATCGACAGGTGTGGAGCACGCGAGACATAGCTAGTATTTATATAAAATTTATAACAAAATAATGAACATCAATTTGATGTTAAAATAAAATTATGTTTCATCAAACGTCAAAGAAAAGTAATGTGATTTATCTGACACCTAACAGACATGAAACATTAATACAATTCATTGTTAATGTTCCAATCAAATTTTAAAATACTTAAATATAACATAAGTATTATATTATGTGTATAGTTTATTTAACATAAAAAAGATAAATCGGATGAACTTTATACAGATGTTGATGCACATACGCAAGTCTCAAAGAAGAAATAAAAAGAAAACCCATAAAAAATGTTGTAACTGCTTTAGCTGAATGTAACGAAAACATATACCCTTCAATATACAGGCTTTTAATTATTTTAGATTCTATACCAGTTAGGTACTAGTGAAAGATCATTTTCGACACTTTGGCGGTTGAAAATATATCTCAGGAACACAATAACTTAAAATCAACTGAACGGGTTAGCATTAATGAAAATTCACCGTGATTTAGAAATGGCAGTTGAAGAAGTTATCGAAAATATGGCCAGAAAGAGTTGCCGCATTAGACTGATATAGGTAACATATAAATACTATTGTTTTTTGATAATATATTTTGCATTATAATTATTTATAAAAAAAGAAAACAACTTAATTTAAATACATAATTGGTAGTATAAATAATTTATTCAAACAATTTATAATTACATTTCAGAGAGTGTGAAGTCTTTCAAAAGTTAAATTTTATACAACCCCCCCCCCCCCCCCTTAAAAAAATCCTTGCTAAGCCACAACGACATCTATAGGTTAAGAAACGAGTATCTATAATATCTATGTATTGTAAAATATTGTTTTCATGTGTAATATTATAAATATTCGAAATATCTAATATTGAAAAATAGTATTTGGTTTTGTATTCGAATACTTTATGATAATTGTATTCCTATAAGGATTATATCTAGATTACTGATCAAACTTACCGCACACTAATTTACACACAACGCGCTGACAAGTGCTAGGTCATCTAGTTAAATTCCCTATGTGCTTAATACTACATTCTTATAAGAAGATCTAAATGCAATCCCTATCACTTTATAATTTTAAATGCAGCTCATGTTTATTATTATTTTTTTTTCATAAGTTGAAACTATTATTATCAACTATAGTAGTATAACTTTTAATAATGTTTTCCTTCTAATACATTGTCATAACTTGACATCGGGAAATCATAAAAATGCTGGGTTTTCCGCGTTTCAATTACAATACAATATTGTCATATTTATAAAATGTATTTAACACCCAATTTAATAATCAGTGGTGAATTGAAATAAATTGAAAAATACGTTAGCCGTCCGCGCTAAACGATAGATAAATTTATCACCCCTTCACATTATTATATGCTGGATCGAGCGCGAACGACTAACGTATTTTTCGTGATATTTTAATTCACCACTTATTATAGGTCAAATAGGGTAGAATAAACGAGGTTCAATGTAAAATGATTTATTTTAATGAATAAACAAAACATTATAATAATTAATTACTAGAACCTACACCCAGAGGTAACGATGCGTACCATTTGTATTTTGAATTTTTTTTTTTAATTATGTACCCATCAATTATATATATTTTACATTAGGAACATGACATATAATATACTACGATGTACACCATTGATGGTACCTATACAGATGGTATCAGTATGCGACGGTCGCATTCAAGTACCTAAGTGTATGATAAAAGTAAATACGATACCTAACCTATTGCAATATTAACGAACATTTTTGATTTATATTATTAACAAGTTCCATTAACGTTTCGAAAACAACAATTTTTTTCTTGACTATAACATATTGTATGAATATACATTTTTTTTTTTTATACAATTGTCAGAATTTATCAGATTGGTAGGTAGGTTGAATATATAAATTATATAAAATATAGAATGAGATTCGGAAATCTAACGCAGAGCGTCTACCTATTCCTCTTTTCTGAAAATACTGAAAACCAGTATCGTATTATGTAGGTACCCACACAAATAATATATAAACAGACTTTTTTTTGTATGCTCATTAAACATACTAAGTATGTAGATGATTGGTCAGGACGGAAAAAAGCGACATTTATTACAGTCAAAAACTGTGTTAATCCGGCACTGAAAATAATATATTGTACAAAAATAATATGTAAAATTTTACAATACCAGTGATGACCAATATTTTGTTGATTAAAATTTACTAAGAATGTATTTTACGTTTGAGGATGTCATCACGTAAAAAATATTTATAAAAATAAATTGTATTTTTATGTCCTTACATAGGTAACTATAGTAAACATACCTATACAAATTATAAAATTAAAATATCGAATTAAATAAATATTAGTGTTATACCTAATACCTATGTCTAAGTACTTTACCTAGTATCTGAATTGACACAGACTGTTAAGACGTTCCCACCTTTAGCCGTATCCACCAAAACAACGTCTTATAATGGAAATATACAGTAAAAGGTTTATTTTTAAATATTATAAATCTTGTATTTCGTATACATATAAGCGCATGTAAATTCAACCGATTTCTTCATTTTAGATTCTGAACGAAGCGATGAATGTATTGATTTTCCAATGTTGTGTGTTTTTTTTTTTTGTCTGTCATCATCTTTTAAGACAGTAAAAGTTCTTGGGTTTTTTTCAACATTTCTAACTTTTCTGATAGGAAAGTGAATCTAGTTGGTACTTTGAGGGGGTTAAAAGTAAAAATTTTCCAGTAGCTTTCTAAAGCGCCGTGAAAAACAAAAGAAAAATTAAGGAAAAACTGGAATTTTTACGCAGAATCTGTTTTGAGACAATTAGTTTTGGTTTTTGGTGTAACTCTAACACAAATGAATTTGTTTATAATTGTATTTTCAAGAATAATTAGAACTAAGAATAATAACATTTTCCAAATATTTTGACTCTTTTTAAGCTGTTTTTGGACATTGTCAGTTTTCAATTTTTTTGTTTTTTTTTCTATAAATATCAATACAATTTTATTTGTTGAGTAAAACTGTGTGAAAATTTAATGCATGGCTCCTGATGTATTGCTACAATAGCAGTTTAAAAATATTAAAAATACTCAACTACAATTTTTTTTTATAAGCATTTAAAGTTCGAATTATGACAAAATATATCAAATTTTAAATTTAATAATTATGTTGTAGTTAAAAATGCATAAAATGTTCAAATTTTATAGCAAGGATTGAAAATTGAAAACAAGGCTCCACGTAAGTAGGTTATATATAAATTACATTAATCACAATAATATCATCAAATATACTTGGTAATATTATAGGCTGACTGATCGTTTTCTTTCAGAATCGTTTTTCTTATACAATGATATTAAATCATTGAATTCAAATTTAACACAATCCATTACAGTGACCTACATGTAACCTACTGTACAGCAGAGCGACATTCACTTACCCACTTTTTTGAATTCATTCTACATACAAATAGCTGTAATTAAATAAATAGCTTTATACACCGGTCACTGGGTATAATATAATATGATTAACTTGCTTTCTTCGGCCTTTTTTTGTGTTTAAATTCTGATATTACAAAACGTTAATTTGTGTATAACCATTATTATTAACAATATTTGAATTATTTTGAGCTGTTTATGAGTTTATGGTTATTTTCAGTTTCTAATTTTTTTAGTTTTTTTTTTTATAAAATTAGTTTTTTTTATTATTTTTATCTATTTTATATCCACTTTTATCACGGAACTTCATATTAAGCTTTCAACAATAAGTTATTACAGTTCGACAATTAGAACCCCTACTTTGTTTCAATAGTTTTAATGCATCATTTTATGTAAGGACTATTTGAATTAAAAATTATAATTATTTCATATAATAATAATGTATAATATACTGTATTTTCAACAATACATATTTTAAATAACAGACAAACAGGACTTCACAAATATAAATCATTCACTGAAAAAAAGTACTTCAGTTTCGTGAAACTCTGAAGTGATCTCACACAGTTTAAGAAACGCTGGTAGATATAGACTATGTAGTCACAATCTATATATATAAAAATGGAGACAAAAAATTCGAAATTGTATCAGTTGAGAACGGCTGGGCCGATTTTGCTAAAATTTTTTTTAAATGATAGAGAATGTCGGGGAGCGGGTTTATAGCATTAATGATAAAATAAATAGATATTTGTATTATTTATTTATATTATATATTATTATTATTATTTTATAAAGCTGTAGAGTTTGTTTGTTTGTTTGAACACGCTAATCTCAGGAACTACTGGTTCGAATTGAAAAATTAATTTTTTGTTAGATAGTCCATTTATCGAGGAAGGCTATAGAACACCACACTACGATAAATTGGTTGATACCGAGTTGCGGTCGAGATTATAACAGGTAAAAAAAAAAAATCCGAGTTGCGGTCGGGATCAAAACAGGTTAAATATCAAAATAGGTAAAAATCCTAGTTGCGGTAAAAAAATATGATTAATAATTATTATGTTTTAAATATTGACATAGTTACATATTATTATGCTAAATACAAAAATGAAACTGTCAAAATACAAATTTTGAATATAAAATATAAAGTAAAGAAATGCATAAAGAAAAAACTGTATTTATTCATACAATTTTGAAATCAAAAACATTAGAACAAGATAATGCTTTCTTGATAAATTAAAAATATTTGAAGATTTTATTTGTCATACGTTTACATGGCTATAGTAAAATTCTATTAAACCTATTAGGTACGTAAACAACATTTATTAATATGATAAATATTTAAAATTTCAAAAAAGGGGGACCCTCGTGTTAATACCCCTCACTTTGTTTTTTGGATAGCGCTGGGAGTTTTTGTGCACAAACGTCGGGATCTGGTGCACATTTCTGCACAAACGATGCACAAACGTTTGGCACATTCAAAAATCCAAATATTCAATGTGGGGGGGCTACCGTTTCAATAGCCCCCCATTTTGTTTTAGGGATAGAGCTTTCAGTTTTTATGCACAAACGATTGGACTTGGTGCACATTTCTGCACAAACGATGCACAAACGTTTGGAGTGGTCAGAAGTTCAAATTTCGAAAGTGGGGGGGGGGGGGGGGCATTGAAATGGACCTTGAAAATATTAAATTACAAAATTTTGGCAACATCGCATATTATCGAAAATTGGATAAGAGCTCATCGGATAATCGATAACCGGATACTGACCGCAACTAAGACGTTAATTTTACCTTCAATATTATTAAGACCGCAATTCGTCTATTGCGACCGCAACTCGGACAATACCGATAAATTAATAGAAGCTTGGGGAAGTGATCAAACAGGAATTTTGAGACTTACGGTGGAAATGTTTGTTTATATATATGGTCGTTATTGGTTATAGAAGAAATAATTAATAGATAAAAAATTTATTTATTTTTTAAAAAGGGTTGATTTTTTTTTAAAGAAATGATTATTTTTAGAAATAGTTGAATTTTAAGAAAGGATTAATTTTTAAAAAGGGCTAAATTTCCTTTTTTACTTTTTACTTTTTTTATCAAAGTTATACCAAGTAAAAACCACAAACTTGGTATGACTTTGATACTTTAGAGTTAATTCATACACTTACGTACAAACAGCACGGGGTCCGCGATCTACCGCAGGTAGATTACCTACCTGATAATAACTGCTGCGAATTAGAATTTTTATCTCGGGCAGCAGAAAATTTAAGATAAATATAGAATATCAAACACCGAATATTTAATAACGCATTGAACAAAGTTTGAGTCATATAAAAGTTTGTACATTTAACGGGTAACGAAGTGCACGGTATCAGCTAGTATTATTATATATCTACTGTATTGATATTTGATTAATTCGATTATAATTGAGTCCTTAACGAGAGTTTGAAGTTTACATTTTTCGACACGCGATACCTCGAGGAACGATTTTCTTATTTTTTTGTAAATCGAACACCAACAACCTTAGATATTTGATATTTTTACCGAATAAAATCAATTTTTTGACACTAAGCTGCAGTGAGAAATTTTTGATTTTGATTTTTAGCTTTTTCTTCAAATATCGATAAACATTATTTCAACGGGTCGAAATGATTGAAATTGTACCTGATACAAGGTTTTTCTTTATACAAGCTTTTATAATAGCAATTTACAAGTATTTAAGATATATGGACACGATAATTTGTGTAAGGAGTCTATTCAAGGCTGGGCCAGTTAATGATTTTTTTTAACTCAGTTAAGTTAAGTTAATATGCATCAATAACAAAAAGTTTAAAGTTAATTTAACTTTAGGTTAACTCAGTTAAGTTAAAAGTTAATTCACACTTTTTATTACCTTTTTATTGACTTAAAAAAAAGTTAATTTGTTTACACAACGCTAGCGTACTTCATTTTTTTCCAACCCAAAACTAAATTATAGACATAGTGTTTAACTGTACACAGTTTTTCGGATTTCCAAATAAGTTAAATTCAAATGATATACATTTTTAACTTTAAACAATTCACGGTAAATATGTTTTGACATGAAAACAAAATAGTCTGAAATAGTGAAATATAATTAAATTAAAAACAAAATAAATTTACTTAACTTACCTACTTCTTAAAATGAAAAATTAATTCGTTAATTTCACGTAATTAAAAATTAAATTTAGTAAGTTAACAGTTAAATTAATGAAAAGAAAAAAGTAACTAATTATGTTAAAAAGTTAAAATAAAATTAACTTTTTAACTTAACTTTAACTTTTTAACTCGTTAATGCCTAGCCTTGATATATAGTAATATAGTTTATCGTAACATATGAAATTAAATTTTTATGAGTGTTTGAAGTTCAAATTTTTACAACATTGGATATTTACTCGATTTCTCATGTAGCGATTTTGTTATTTTGTTGTAATTCAATAACGAATAACTGTTAATACATGAAAATTTCAATACATTTTTATATTTTCATTTTCTATACACCATAACATTTTGACTTGTTTTGAGCTTGTTATGGACATTTTCAAATTTCAATTTTTTATTTTTTTTTTTTTATAAATATTAATAAAATGTTATTTATTTGGTAGGCCAAAAACGTGAAAACGTAATACAAGGGTCCTGATAATATATTGTTACAATTACTCACTGTAATGGAATGTATTAAATTTGAATTCAATTATTTTGATTTTGGGCACGCAGTGTTCAAAAGGTTTGCCATCCCTGGTATAGAATGTAAGCATTTTGTTATGTAAACATACAGAATGACATGGTCGCACGGTCTAAGGGAATTCGCTGTGTGGACAGTTTTAAGCCCGAGCGAGCCCCTACCGTGTCTGACTGTCTGTATAGTAAAGTAGTGTAGTACTGTCGGAGCATCGTGCAGAACCTCTGTTATTTTTTAAGTCTAATAACTATTCTATTTAATTAAAGTCTTGTAATTGATTATTTTAATAAAGTATAGTGATAAGTGATAACTCAAAACCACGTATATATTAATTAACGAACAATCTCGGTTGTGGGGACGTCCGTAACAATACATTTATAGCAACAATTTCCAAGGCTATAAATTATTTAAAAATAAAAATTGTTTTATAAATATATGTATTTAAATATAATATATAATGGGCATATATTTCAATAGTATTTATAGAAAATTACATTTTTTATGTTTAAATATAATTAAATTTTCAAACTTTGTTCCAAACTGTTTTAAAATACAAATTATTTTTCACAACAACTACTGAAAAGTCAGATATGACTATCAACATTTATGCTCTAAAAATATTTGTCCTAAGTTATGTGCATACGCAAGAAAATAACTCAAGAGTTTTAATAATGTTTATTCAAGAATATAGCAATATTGATTTTGAGGCTCAATTTTGGGAAAATAATGTATAAAAATGCATTCTTATAATATTATTAATTTTGATAAAACATATTTCCATTTTAATCATCCTTTTAAATTTAGAAAATTTAATCAATTATCCTACTGTAGGTACCTGTAATTATAAACTATATTATTAATTGTATGTATTTTATTTGTCAAAAATTATAAAACTGCATACACAATACACATATAATACGTGGACGATTCGTAATTAAAATATTTTTTAAATGTGCCATTTACAAAATACTATAAAAAAGAACATTTTACAAAATAGGTATTCCAATAAATTCAATGAACAACACTATGTTTATATCATATATTATAATGATCGAAAAAATACAACAATAAATTTTAAGATATCATCAGTAAAACGAATACTAACGACGGTGGTGTACCTAAAATGCCTATCCAGAACGCTGTTATATATAATATAATAAATTATAAGAATTTTATTCTTAAAAAAGTACATCATATTATTATACTTACAATTCAGAGAAATTAAAAATCAAATAAATATGTACATCTCATTTCAGTGTACTATGAATCTATGAAGTTAAGAACATAACTTGTTGTTTAAAAGTAAAATCCCCATAAAAACTAAAGATATTATGAAACATCACCATCAAATGACAATTTTCAGTTTAGGTTGTTGAAACATAATATCCGATCCAAATTATGTATGTAAAATGAGAGCCAAGTTCAGTATTATAATATATGCATTAGTTGTTGATTTCAATGACACAATAAGTGAGTTCAAAATAGGTGCCAAGTTAGGTTAGGTTAGGCTATCCTGAAATTTATTAATAACATTAATATTTTATAACAACTTAATATCTTTTATTCCTATAACTTCGGATAATATATTGAAGCCTAAGGTCTGACTTGGATAGTTTTCATATACGATTCACTGTCCATGTGGTAAATTAAATGAAAATTGATCAGTCCTTTGACCCATATGTGGGTCACGTCAATTTTTCTGATCAGCCCATAACCCACATGTGGTTCATTTTATACATTTATTCCTATGCAGATTTATTTGTCAGAAACAGTAAAGAACGTGATTTATAAATTAAACTACATACTCACCAAAAACTTTGCTTTACACAAAGTAAAAACTATAAGAGATATTCTTCTGAATATAAATTAAAATAAATATTGATTACTAACACCATGGCTATATCTAAAACTTTAGTACTTTTTGTATGTTATCATTGTCCATTAATAACTAAAAAATAAAAATACATAAAAATCCTGACCCAATTGATATACAAGTAGGTACAGTGGTACATGCAGTACCTAGAGGTCCTTAATATGTTAATTTCTTATACAGCACTTAACTGATAAAAATAAAATAAAAAGCAAAATTCATAAAAGTGGGTAAGTGGATGTAGCCCTAATGTACAGTAGGTTACAAATGGGTCGTTGTATAATGGATTGTATTAAACTTGAATTCAATGACATAATATCATTGTATAAGAAAAACGATTCTGGGCGGAGACGGTTTGTCAGTCAGGATATGTTTTATTGTTATTATTTATTATATCATGTAAGTTGAATTAATATTATAATATTATTATTTTTTATTCGTTACTATGTTGATAAACAAAACGTTAGAAATTAAAATGAACTGTCTAAAGTACCATCTTGATCCAATTTGCTAAAAGATAAGGTACTATATTATGTTGAAATCGAAACACTCCTTCTGGTAAAAATTTTGTATACAATAAATATACATTCATATTTTTAATCATTTTAATATTATAATAATATAAATATAGGAATATCAAAATTATCAATTATGTCCAATAAAATAGAAAAACTCATAAATGTTAATGATACAAAAATTAAATTAAATTAAATTTTCAAATTGTAATTATTGTAGTTTATTTATATTTAATAATTGAATGGCACACATAATATATTACCTAGCAATAATTAACATTAAATATTTTAATGATATAATAATATTAGTGTATAAGAAAAACGATTCCGAGCAAAGACGGTAAGACAGCGTATGATATTACTAAGTATATTTGATGATATTATTGTGAATAAAGTAATTTATTTATTATTTTAATTCGTATTTACTTTACAATACAATATAATTAGTTAAATAGATACAAATAATATGAGTAATTTTTAGCTTATAAAAGGTGGGTAAGTGCATGTCGCTCTGCTCTACAGAAGGTTACAAGTGGGTCACTGTAATGGATTGTGTTAAATTTGAATTCAATGATATATCTATTATCGAAGTATCGAGTATCGCAGTGTCAGCCTGGTACTTACCTAAAGGGCCCCGGATAGATTTATACAGAAGAGCCATCAAAAATGTTATCTTAAAAAATAATAAACAAGTAGTTACAAAATCGGGCAAGTCATTACTTCGACGTCACCTCGACCGAATATTTGTGTTATCAATGTGAAAAATGAAACGTTCACTAAACTGCAGAATACGTATTAGTACGAAATTCGATTAACTCTAAACGCTCCGTTTATTTCTACAACAACACAGCTAAACGTTGAGAAACAACAACTGATAAATTATCCTAATAAATTATTAAAAAATTATCAGTTCTTGTTATTAAGTAAATATTTTAAAAATTGTCATTTTAGATTCTAAGCGAAGCAATGAATGTATAGATTTTACAATGATGTGTGTTTTTTTTTATTTTTTTTTTTATTTTTGTGTCTGTCATCACATATTAGGACATTAAAAGTGCTTGAATTTTCTTCAACAGTAACTTTTCTGATAGGAAAGTGAATCTAGTTAGTACTTTGGGGGGTCAAAAATAAAAATTTCTTTTGAACTTATTATTTTGCGGATTAACCAGCAGTTTATGTGATATGGTTTTCTCTCACATGATAGTTGTAAAAACTGAATATCGACTACGTGAGAGATTCACAGCTATACTTTCTGATGATCATTAATTAAAGCAACGTCTTCCTTTATTTAAATAATTTGTTATACCTATGGCTACCGCTATTATATTTAAAATCATACCCCAACCACAAACACCCACGAGCCCCCACTGCAATCCATTAAATGGATATCTACCTAGTATAAACCACTAAAAATATTACAATATACCAAAATACAACGATGAACGCTCTATAAATAAAAATGTTGTACAATTTCAAATTTGTAATATTTTGTTTAAATTTAGCGTCCCTGTAAATAAAGTAAGACGAAAAAAGTATTCAAAAGTAGTATTTGATTTTAAATACAGATACTTTCAAAAAAGTATACAAATACTGTGCCTAAGTAATTTTTTTTCAAATGTATTTGGAATACGTATTTGAGTACTTAAAATGAATTGAATACTTTTACAGAAGTACTTTACAAGACTGTAATTTATTATAATATAGTCTATATTATAATAATCATATTCGTAAAAATAATAACAATCAAGGTTACTATATCATTATTATCATTTTATTATATTTTTTTTGATCGTCTGTTATTAAAATTTGACAAAATATTTCAAAATCATAAAAAATTGCATATTATTTTATAATTAGAAAATGAGTTTCTATCATTACTTTATACAAGGTTCACCGTAAGTAATTCTTACATCGAAATTCTAAAATAAATATAAAATACACATATATGTTGTACGATTTTTGATAGTCTTACATTCGACTTACTCTGCAATAGGGATTGAGGTGTACTTACCTATAATGATATCCAAAAAACTAAATTTGAAAAACTGGCCCCTGGGCCCTTAAACCTAACGATCGTTCAAGCAACACCCAGTTATATTTATATAATCGTTATTGCAATAACAGTTCGGTAAGTCGTTACAGCACGTTTATGCAATCCACCCTTTAGTAAAACATTGTAAATTTTAATATCATTCTTCAAGAGTTAAAACCAATATTAAACATTTGACTTAATCTTTTGACAATGAATATATATATATATTATAAATTAATGTTTGTGTGTGTGTTTCTTTTATGCATTCCTAAATGGATCGATTGCTATGAAATTTATTACAGATATAGTTTAGACCTCTGGGAAGAAGATATGCTAATTTAAAAAGGGTAAGAATAAGAGGCCCAAACCAGGGAGGTGCACAAACAGGGATTTTATGTTATAGATTACGTTGGAAATGTTTGTTTGTAAATGGTTGCTATTGGTTTTAATAATCATTATAATTATAAAAGTGATACACCTGTTTGTACAGAATGCCTCAACTTCGAACCACGGTTCCGTTGGGCAAATTTTTTTCATTGTTTTTTTTAATTTTTCTTCATTATCTATACAAACAAATGTTTGGTTTATTTTTATTCGTCGGATTTTAATACGGTTAGGTTAGGATTTTATATTTATTGATTTTATTAATAAGCCGTACCTAGGTCGAATTAAGTACAAACGACCAACTTTGTATAACTTTGTTACTCCAGAGTTAAATTATACACTTACACACAAACCACACGGAATCTACGATCTACCGCAGGTAGATTGCCTAACTGATAATATACTGCTGCGAATTTCACGGACGACGCCAGTCGGGATGGCTAAACATTTAAGCATACTATAATTTATACTTAAAAAGACATTGCTTCCACAGCACGTGTTTCACCAAAAAGGAGTTGAACAATCAGAACAATTAAATCGTTTTTATTGTCCGTGCACAAAACAGCAAGAAAGTGGCCACGTGAACATCACTGTAAAAATGTATTATGTTTTTTCACGTTGGCGTTACTGCTGGATCACTGATAAAAATCGTGGTACTCATAATCCTTATCATATTTCAAATAACCGCAGTAAACTCGCGTTTTTTATTCTAGCAATTAGTCACAACGACTAAACATTTTAATTTTTTCGTTTGAAATGTTCTGTTTGATTAGCCAAGTCTTTCGAAATTTTGAATTTTGAACGAGCGAATCTTACGATTATTGTGAACTTCTTTCTGATTATTTTTGTTAAAAATATCATTATTGTTTATTTTAATTAGTATAAACGTATATAAAAATGGCGTTGACTCTTACGTCCAAACAAGTTTTGGAGTTCTTGCCCTTGAACACGTGGACCGAGGTATTTTCATAGATTATAATAGCTATGCTTTTTACTTTTGAATGTTTGATATTGTTTTATTTATATTAGGTATTTATTATAAATTTTTACTTTTGTGTAGGTCATTATTATTAACGTACAAGGATTATTCCAAATAGTTCATAGTAATTATATATTAAACTTTTTCTTTAATATATTAATATTTTTTCCCAATCTCTCTGCCAAACACCAATAGACAATAATAAATATTTCAATATTTGGTTGCCATTTATTAAACAAATACCTATACATTTGCGCATGTATTCATAAAAGTGAAATTATATTTTACACTTGTCAGATAATTAAGCACAACGTTGATGGTGCAAATATGCAAGACTAGTGGGTCCTCGCATTTGTTGTTATTTTCATTATTTTTATTGAGTATCATATTCCAGTGGCTGGCGTTTGTAGTTTGGAAACAATAATTATGTTATCATATTCTGCACAGTTTTGAAATAATAAAACTATCTAGTGTTACAATCATACCTTTTTTATTTTATAAAACAATAAATTATAACATAAATTAAATATTAATGTGCAATTATTAAAATAATGCATACTGTTCAACAATGCATTCAACTGCATTCTGTGTATGGTGAAGGTGAATATCCTGATTCTTTCAGCTTGTCATTCTCTATGATTCTTTAAATTAAAAAAATGAATTGAAACATTTTATGCTAGTCCGTCACAATTATACCTTAATCCGTGTTTTCTGATAAAATCATAGATCTATTTTTTCTAAAAAACCTATAATAATCATAAAGAATACATTTATATTTAACCAATAGGGAAGTAGGTTAATAAGTTTAAAGAGCTATTTATTTTATATTTTCACTATTATTAATGTAAATTTTATGAAATAATTAATTCTGAAACCCACAAACATATTAGTTATATAGTTTATAAGACCGATATAAGTATATGTTAAACATTAGATAAATCTAATAACAATAATACATAGTATGAAATAAATACCACATACATGCCTAAGACTGAACTGAATATTAGTAAAATCATATCTACGACCTACCAGTGAAAATACGTTTTTTTTTAATATTAAAGATTATAATATTTATTTCATTTTAATAGGTTCATTTGCTTGAAAGTGATTTGAAAAATGGGTACGTAGTGACAACTAAGGAAAAAATGGAAAAGCGAAAGAAAGACATGGAATCAATTTCATTAGCGAGTAGCTTATATTATGATAAAGTTACACAATTTGAAAGATTCAAAATAGTAGCTGTTGAAATTGAAGGCAAATGGTAAGTTTTTTGGTATATAATTAAGAAATAACGTAGGTACTTTAATTATATTATACACAACATACAACAAGTGTCTTCTTTTATAAATTTTGTTCTGTGTTTATTAAGGTTCAGAGGGAAACTAATTAGTTTCAATGAATTTGTAACTAACAATACCATGATTCAATTAATTGATTATGGCTCTGTTTATGAAACTAAATTAGAAAATCTGTTTGTCCTTCCATATTTTTTTTTGTATGAACCATTAGTAAGTAAAAGTTATTTAAATTTTAAAAGACTAAATTTAATTCACTTAATGTATAACAACTATTGTATTCTAATTTCTAGGCTTTACCAGTTATATTCAAAGATTATATTCCGAAGAAAACAACATTTTCTATAAAACCCCTTCTGTCAGAGAGTGTAAATATTTAGTTATAAGTTATAGCAAATATCTTTTATACTAATTAGTTTTTTTTTATTTTTTGTTGTATATTTTAATATTATTGTTATAATTATTTATTTATTCTTAGAATCTATATGAAGGAGCTGTTCTTGTTGATGTTCACTGTAATGATAAAAAAATGGAAAATTGTGTTGATGAAAAACAGTTATTAAAATCAAAAAAAGAGTAAGTTAAAAACTTTAATAATATTCTTTATTGAATGTATATTTTATTATTTTTATTATTGATAGTCAATTCACAGTTAAAATTGTATAGTATAGATATCCTTATTTTGAATTCAACTCTATTAGTACTTTATACAATTTTAGAATGGTATGTTTTCTAGACGTCTTATCTTAATAATTTTAATTGAGCCCCTTATTCATTGTTTTCTTTATAAAATAATTAAATTATGCTCTACAGGTACTTCTGTTGATAACCTTAGTTTATTTTAAATTGCATATATGTCCTAATTGTGGTAAAGGTTTACAGCAATAAAGCCTCTATTAAAAACTGCATCCATTTTAAGCTGAAATAATGTATAAATAATATAATCTATGTATTTTATAAATGTTTATAATTGGGGATCAATGTCGACATTTTATGAATTTTGCCCAATGAAAAAAAGAAAGTTAGGCATCACTGTTCTAAAGGTTCTTGGGCTTACAACTAATTTTCAGTTTACATTATGCCTCTATTGTAATTACAAGTTTCTTTAATTTATTAATTTTTACATTTGTCTTAGCCTTAACTCTGCTAATGATTCAAAAATTATAAGTGTAAGAAATAATATAACCCATGGTCATGATATTAACGAATCAAGGTAAATATAATTTTCTTCTGTCAAAGTACTACTTGATTCATAATAAAATTTATATTTTCAGCTTACATGTATCTAGAACATTCAGAAAAGGGAGCTTCATTAGCAAAGAAAAACTGAACAATGTGCCATTAAAAAATGAGGATTATTGCATTTTGACTTATTTTAAAGATTTTACTTGTTTGTATGTTGGAAAAGCTATACAATGTGGCAATAATGGCAGTTACAATTTTGTTGATTACGATACTTTATTAAACACAGCTAAGAGTATAGGTAAAACTAAATTTATATTTCTTACTGGTCAAATCGTTAAAAAAAACTTAAGAAATTTAAAAATTCAAAATAGTTGAGTTTTGTTGTTATTTTTTCATTTATTTTCTGATTTTTAATTTAATCATCTAAGACTACTTGTCTTGTGATATTGACAATTGGTGTTTTATTAACCACAAATTGTATATTTTAATATTCAAAGAGTTCACCTGAACATGATGATAATTTATCGCTTCAACGACTATTTACATATTAACTTCATAGGATCTTTTTTTGTCTTAGTCAAGTATCTGTAAAGTGCATAATGTTAAAAAAAAATCAATCATTTTCGATTAAACAAATGGTTGGTGCCCGGGAAAAAGGGAAGAAGTATAAAACACTGTTTTGAAAAAACTACAATAAACTGTTCCTATTTGTACAATGACTGATAACTTATTCCTTTTATCTCTTAGGTTTTATAAAAAAAATAACCTACAATTTGTTAAATTGTTTAATGCCAATTGATGTGGTTCATAATAATCTACAAGAATATTGAATAAAAAAAAAAATAGTGAAAATGGACCTATTCCTTTTTGCCCGGGCACCGTCCAATTATTTTGGGAAAAAATAACTGATAAGTGATTGTTATTATTATTTTTACAAATATTTTCAGTATAACCTTAAAACAATATATTATTTGATAGTCAAAATAGTAATCATACTAACTAGTTTAGTTCTCATGCAATAGTAGGTAGTTGGAGATAACCAATATGTACCTTAATTATTTTATGTAATAAACTACAAAACAATTAATTTATATATGTATTTTTTTTAACTAGATAAAATATTAAAGTATAATCCAGTTGTGGGAGACATAGTCAAAGTTTATTCATCTGAAAGTGATGGTTTATATAGAGCGAAAATATTAAAAAATAATAAAGGCTGTTATGATGTTTTCTACATTGATTTTGGAAACATTGAAACAGTTTCATCAAATGTTATTTATGAATTGACTGATGAATTGAATAAGGTATTTTTTCTTATACTTTTAATTTATAATATTTCGTTTTTAATGATTTATGTATTATTATGATCAAGTTTTCAATGGTTTTGATCAATATTATCACAATTTGAGTCAAGTCTGTTTTTCAGTTAATAATACAAATACAATTACTTTTTATACATGTACAGTATAATCTATATTTCTATTTATTTTTATTTGTACAATTTCAGCCTGGAATAGCTGTAAAAATAGGACTCGGTGAATTAAAAGATATTCAAACAACTGAACAAATTGAAGATATGTTTCAAACATTTTGTGACGTTGGAAAACCATTTATTATTGTACGTAATGTATACTATACCTATTTAAAACTATTTTAAAATAGATATATATCTAATAATTTTATAAATTATAATTATATCATAGTTCCTAATTTTCAACAGAGTTTCTTGATAAATGTTGTCAATGTACCCTTTACGTAAAGTGGTTTGACTAGGTATACTTTCATTCGTATATTTTTCTAAAAAGTTTTTGAACTTGTTGTTCCATAATTTATTTAATGGAATATTTGATAAAAGCAAAAAATTACATAAACCTTTGTTGAAAGAACTCTTGTTACCTAAGTCTGAGTTTGAAACTAATTGATGTGTTACCTTTTTTTTTTATTATCATTGTGTTTTACTGCTTTACAATGCTTGTCAGTTTTTAGGTGTTGGACCACATTAAATCGTTTATCACTTCTCACTTTTTCTTCACATAGTACACAAAACAAAACGTGTCCATCGGATGTAAATGTATCTTTAAACTCCGAAACAAAACTTTTTGGCAACTTGTAGACAGTTGTACTTTTGTCATTACACAATGTTACAAAATAAACTCGTACAATGTTTTACCTATGGTTTGACGTTGTGTGGTTGCGAGATGCAAAAACAACGACGGATAATTGTCGACCGAACTGAACACTGAATAAATAATCTATTATTCTATATCAACTATTATCTTTATCGACATCTTCAAAATTTGAAAAAATTGTCAAAATATGCAAAATGGACATAATAATAATTTTAAAATATGAACTTTTCTGCAAAATCTATCAAATATGCAAAGATATGCACATTTAAATTTTAGATCTGATATTATGGCACGGAGAAACAAATTTATTTCGCACTCTGCTATATTTAAGAATTATTAAAAAGAGGATGTCCCTAAGCCTAATTATTATTAATCAACTAATAAGAAAAAATAATTTATTCAAATGAGTTCAATGTAGAAATAATGTTAATAATCTATCACAATAACAAGGATGCTACACAAATGTATTATTACTATTTGATACTTATAAGAATACAAATATTTTTAGTTCAAATAGTATTTTACATACAGTCCTATAGATATTATATTTATGTTGATTATAATTTTAAAATAAAATGTTATTTAAATGTAAATATATATTATTTTTTTTTAGGAGTTCAATGAAAACTCTAAAAATTGTCTAGAAAATGTGAAATTAAAAGATATAGAAAATGGATCATATATTAATTCTAATTATTTAATGAAATGTACATCAATACAAACTGGTAATATTTTTTCATATAATTATAGTATTATTATCTAATATCTAGTATCTATCTTTTATTTTATTTGTTGCATAAATAATAATATATTTTTAAATTTTTATCACGTCTTAATGAATCAAAACTTACGACTCTATTAATAAATAAAAAAATACTTCAATAATTCATAATAATATTTTTGATTTGTAGAAGAATCTATTCAAAAACCAAAAAATATTACTGAAAACGATACAGTGTTGATAAACACACCAGAACTAGAAGTTATACCAAATATTGAATTGAGAACTGACGATACCGTTTTTTGTACAAATGGTAATTATAACATTTATAGTTATATAAATTATTTAATGAAATATTTATTTAAGATACTTAATTTAATTGTGTATAGGTAATATTAAAATTAATACCAATGTTAGCTATTTTAGATTCTGAGTAATGTTACTAAATGTTCTTAGAAATTTAGAGGTTGACATCCTATCTCTGCTTGGAATCATATCTTTTATGCAATGCTTGATCATTGAATGCAAATTCAACCAATCCATTACATTGTCTTACTTATGTCTTGGAAAGCTCGAAAATTATAATTTTACATGGCAACTTTTCTTAAATTTCAATTTAATCGATTAACTGTTTTTGACTAATTGATTGGTTATATTGATGTACCTATGCATGAATATAGGAAAGGACAAATAAATTTGGGCCTCTTTACAGTTAAATACTGCATCAATATGAGTTTTATACTTGTTTCAGTTATATTTTATAATTATTATTATAGGTTATAATCACATATGTCACATGTGTTTCATTAATTTTGTTATTAAAAAATACCAAATATTTCATCTGTATAACCTCTGATATGGATGGGAATTTTAGATAGATAGATAGATAGATAGATAATAGATACTAATCGATATCAAATATCCCTATTTTTATCAAATAACTAATGAATAAACTTTTTATCCATCCCAAAAATTTTCTGATTACCGCATTTTCAAAGAAAAACATATACAGGGCTCCTTAATTATTAAAAAAAGTTTGTGGAAACCTTTTTTCCAAAATTATAGTGTTCTAAATACATAACTATTACCGTAAGATGGAACCTAAAAATACGTTTGGAATTCTCAATTATCTAAATATATTTTATTTATTGTTCATAGTGTATCTTTCAATTGTATACAAAATTATTAATAAAATGTGTATTTCCATTTTCAGGTTCAAATAAATGGCAAAGTGGTGATCATGTTGAATTTTTATTTGGAAAAAATGTTGAGAATATTTTTGTAAGAAACATAAAATTATATGAAAAATTTAAAAATGTTTTGGACCAACTAAAAGGAGAAAATAGTAAGATTCAATTTTCAGTAAAATGTATTATTTCTAAAACAAAAAAAAAAAGCAATTTTCCAACAAAGAAAATTCAAGTAATTTAGTAAACTATTACTTAAGTTTATAATACCAAGGATATAACGATTAAAACTAAAACTAATGGTTTAGAAATAGTACCTACTTATATTTGCTTATTTGTGATAATTTTTTAATATTGACAATTTTGGAATAAGTAGATGTGTAATATTTTATGTAAACATGATTCCAAACTGGTGTAAATTTGTTCAGATCTAAGATTGGTAATGAACCATATTTTAGATATTTTATTATTAAATAAAAATGGTACTGTTTTTAATAGTTGTTGTATTTAATAGGTATATAAACTTCTTGTAAATATTAAACTGAATTTGTTTTGATGTGTATAGTGTATACTAATATTTATTTTTATAGGCGAACATTACAAACCAATAGCCGTAAAATATTGCGATTTTGTGGCAGTATATTCTACAAAGAATAACGGAGGGGTGTATAGAGCTATGGTTTTGATACCAGATGACAATACAAATATGGTAAAATGTACCTTAATCGATTTTGGGGAAAATCATTTGATTCCATCTAAAAATATATTTGCGTTGCCAAACTATGTTTCATTAAACAAAGTGAGTATAAAATATACTAATACTAATAGTAAATAAAAATATAATTAATAATATGGCTAAATAAATTTATTGTAAAAATTACAATGATATTTTTTTAGATACCAACAATAGTTCGTAGAGTTTCCCTTACCGGTTTAAACAATATCTCAAATATTAATATTAAAACATATCTATCTTCATTGAAAGGAAAAATATATGCTATGGTATGTTTATTTTATGAGTATACCAGTACATTATTTTTAATAATTAAAATGAATATTTTGTATTCATAGAAACATGATAAAAAACCTGGACAAAGGAATAGAAAAGAAGTTGTATTAAAAGAATTACATAGAAGTGTGTCTCTTAATGATGAAATCCAAAAGTTATTTTATAATGAAGATTCTCCTAGAGAGACTATTCTTCAGTGGTGAAGATTGAAAAGAAGTATTACTAATAATGTATTATATTTTTAAAAATGTTTAATTATGATATTCATGAATTTCAATTTTGTATCCCTCCTTGAAGGATACTGCAATGAAACTGATTAATAAATGAAATCTTAAATCTATAAATTTATCAATTTATCTGATTATGTTTTTAAAATGGATTACCTAAACAAAATTCAATTTGTATAAAAATTATATATGTAATTATTCATTAGTAGGCGGTTATTTGAATTTATAATTTTTAAATATAAAGAATGTAAAAGAGGTGTATCGTTAAAAAATATTTGAACACATCATTCACCATTGTATTATATAAAGCATGTTAAAGCAAAGGACAAATAACGTTTGATGTCAGTTTTTACTTTTAAGGTTGGCATTTTTATATCTGCGGCATAGTAGAAATATTTATTTTATATTAAATAATATTGTAATATAACATTTTATGAAATATTTATATTTATTTGGTCATTTTGATACTTCAAAATGTGGGTTAACCTTAGATCATATACTATGTAACATCACAGAATTTTTAGGCTTTATTATTGTTATGAACGTACCCATTCCCACAATTATTACAATTGGCTCTTAGTCGATCAACATACCTTTATTGGCATGATTATTATTATTTATAAGCTATCGCGCAATTAATACAGATAGGTAATAATTATTTAAATTTGATACATTTTGTCAAAATTTGAACTTTAAATGCTAATAAAAAAAATTGAACGTATGTATTTTTAATATTTTTATAAAAAAATAAAAAACACACATCATTGTAAAATCAATACATTCATCGTTCCACTCAGAGTCTAAAAAATAAAAATAAAAAACACATCATTTTAAAATCAATACATTCATCGGGGCACTCAGAATCTAAAAGTTATTTAAGTAGGTAAATTATTATTAATAATTATAAAATAAAATTGTTCTCAAATTTTATATCACGAAAAATTACTATAAATAATGAACTACAAGTTTGCCAACAATTTTGTTTGTTTTTTTTTTGAACATTTTAGATTACCGATTTAACTATGTAAGTATATAAAAAGGTAGTCATAAGAAAAAATTATTTAGCTTTTGTAAATTAGGTATTTCAGTTAAAAGTATTAATGCATATTATACTAAACTTTAGAGGACCATAGTTAATAAACTAGTGAACCAAAAATGAATCATTAATTATTAATGCTACTATACAGTATACACATACCTCTATGCGGAGAAGGTCAATACGTTTGCCCTGCAGATTGAGACGCTACTGATGTTACATCTCGGAAATGTTCTTCATACCAACGGAATAAAGAACCAATAGAATCAACATTTTTGCTACGGAAATGATAACCTTCTGGTGTAACAGTTATGTCCTCATGTATTGACCTACAAGTAGATAAACAGGATAGAAGAAATTTACCTGCATATTTCTGAGAAAAAAAAATATAGGAAAAATATATAAATAGCTTTATACTTCATTATGTTTTGAATTAATTAGAATAGGTGAAGTTGTTTATTTCAAACAAAAATACTAGTATCAAATGGCTATATTTCCCACTATTCCGATTAAATTAATTAATTCACTTTCATATTTATAGTCTGGGTGACTGGATTAGTTCCCAATTGTCTGTTTTAATGTAAAAAATGTACATTAAAATCACATATTGAGTTGATTTCATATATTATACTGATAGTAGAAACGGTGGTACTGAAAATAGTTTTGTGCAATACTAACTGTAAAGTTATATTATATTAAAACAAAATTATTTGAACTCTGAAACAACATATAAAATCCTTGTAGTTTAAGAGAGGCAATGGTTTGTCCAATTTTTATTTTTCAAAAATTAACTACAATATATTATTAGCATCTTAGTTAAGTAAGTAAAAACTTTTATTTACTAATACGAATAAACCTACTGAATAACAACTGTATTTGAACTATAAAGTATATTAAACAATTACAAAACAAATAAAAAAACATCATGCATCATCCTCTAAAAAAACGGCAAATGCAAATTGTATACAGTATGTATGTTTGTAATATTTTAGTATGAAAAAATATACACACATTGAAAAATATGATCAGTTGGTTAACCATCATAGTCCCTTTCCCGACAGTGATTATTAATTGAGTTTTTACTGTAATATGTTTTATCATAAGTTATAAATATGTGTGTATTATAACTACCAACAATGAGACTATTATCAATGCTAATTAGATATAAAATGTAGTGGCCTATTAAAAACTATTCTACTTAAAACATAGAGGTCAATGTTACTTCTTGACAATGTTTCCATTGACCAGGTATTGGTGTTGGGTTGTACACTTCTATAGTATTAACAAATTCTTCAGATTTATTGGTTTCTCCACCATTCACAAACAATAAATCATCTAAGGAGATGACTCATATATAAAATTGTTATTCAAATTCAATATTTTTTTTAAGATTAATTAATAAAATTATAATTATTATATTCACCAGGCATGTATTGGAAAAAATTGATATTATCAATAAAATAACATACACTCTATCATTGGTTTACAGGCCTCAATTCTGTTTTCTAAATTTTGATCCATCACTACCACTGATAGCATACATAACGCCGCCTAAACTTCTAAACTAACTCCTTTGTGACATACAGACAGTTCTGAAACTAGGTAGTTCATGTGTGGGATCATAACACTCAACAGACTTCAAATGTTTTGAACCATCTAAAACTTCCGTCTACAAAATTAAATTAAATTAAAAATTTTACAAATTTAAATAAAAAAATTAAATATTTGCTCACCTTATTGAAAAAAATTATTGAATATACCCACAGACTATATCACTCTGTTAGTAGTCAATGGTCATATTAGTAAACATATTTCATTTTTGAACACTGACATCAAAAACCTCTGCACTGAATCATATTTTGAATGACGAAATGCTGAACTGACTTCTGTAAATGAAATTGTAATGCTTCTAATACAAAATCATTAACCAAATAAATTATAACAATAATTATTAATATATATGAATTCATAACGAAGGATTATTTATGAAAATAACATTTAAATTTGGGATTATTTTTCAAAGTAGTTCACATTGTTTAATATTTAAGGCTTTTCTAGAAACCCTACTAGTAAGAAAAGTTATTTTTATTTTTTCGAAACATTGGGTTTTGGGACTAACCGGGTTTCTCAAACGACTGATTCAATTACATTCAAGCAGTAGCTGTACATATAAGATTATAATATTATATTAAATGTAAATATTAGGTAAGTTGATTATCCATTTAATATTAAAATACAAGTACCTAAACAACAATTATCAATTTAAGTTAGCTTACTTTTTCCTCAAATGGAACAGCAAGGTCACTACAGGAAATAATCTCAATACATTTTTCACAAGATAACGATAGGAACTCATCACCTTTAACCACTTATCTGAAAATATTTATCATTATTTATATATATATATATATCTCAAGATGTAATGAATTAAGTAATGAATTAACAAAAACATGTTATTGCTTCAGAACTTGACAAGTACTTTGTACAATTATGTAAGTTGGCAAAATAGTTTATAGAAAGATAATTTGAAGTATCCATTTGTGTTTTTGAAAATTTGAACATACACCACTTAAAATAATCCATTAATAGTAGTGAAACGGTGAAAACTAACTCATATTAACAAGATTTGTATTGTTACTCTTCTCAAAACTATTAAACATAGAACGGAAATATGGAGTAGCTGCTACTAAATCAATTGTATGCCTTTTTAATACTGATCCACCCTGGGATACCAATCCTATAAAGCATGAATTATCATTTCTAAAAAAAAAAATAATATTATTATGGTAGGCACCTTCTAATATTTATTTTATAAGCAGATAAAATCACATTCAACATACAATATTGATCAACCATCAGTTACCGATCCAATAAAGCATGAATCTCCATTTCTAAAAACTAAAATAATATTGTTGTGTTAATAATATTTATATCATAAGCAAATAAAATCATTATCAATATACTTACCTATGTATTGAGAATGTAACATAATATATTTGTTCAGATCCATTGGTTTCCAGAATTTGCAAAACATTATCACAGGTTGAATCCATTTCATTTCCTGACATATCTAACACTATTAAAACATGTTTAAAACAATTATTTATTTTTATATCCTGATTGCTAGTAAGCTACAAACAAATAATTCCTATAAATTTATAACTGTAAAAATAATAAGTTAGGATCTTGTTTTTCTATCATCTGAAACTCTGAACCACCGAAAAATATAGAAACTAACCGACGCACTAAACTGAGTTCTTACATTTGTTGTGTTAACCGATTTGCCCTATTCACACAATCTTATTCCGCAGCTTATAGGCAACTAATTTAGCTAGGTATTCTGACTTCAGTTTTTAGGTACTTTTGATGAATAAATTGTTTGAATAAAAAAAGTACACATTTTATTTTACTTAAATATACAAAATAAAATATAATTCAAAAATACTTACATATAGTATTAATTATTAACATGTGTTGAACAAAAGATCAATATTCACGTTCACAAGTCATGCACTTTATATACTTGTGAAAACTGTAATAAAAGTAACAAATAAAAATTCTATAAAATATGTCAATTACCTAAATAGAATGAGATCTACAGGGGGCAAAATGTAATTATACATAGAACTGTAAAAGTAAGTATGACATGGTGTTTTGAATGCGTTCTAGTAAACCACAGATGTCTATACTATAAAGTATAGGTAAATCATGAACTACAACAGTACTATGATATAACTATTTCTTTTAGGTATCTAAACCAAATTAATTTAAAAAAAAAGTTGAATGAACATCAGTATACCTACTGATAATGTTATCAAAAACATAATACTGCAGTCACGAAGACTATAATAAGGAGACCAAACTCGTATGGCCGCCCGCGTGTAAAAACGTACCGAAATTAGTCACACGATTAAACAACCACAGACTGCGCTGAGTACGCTAGGGTTGCTACTTTAACCCGTGTAGTATAAGAATTATTCAAGGTTTTGCGGTTTTTGGACAATATATGCAGTATTTTGAACCAAGACCCTCTTTAAATTTTATAGCTTAGTTAGTTTATAGCTATCATTGTTCACAGCAGGTCTAAGCCTGATACTAGTCTATACACCATAACATTTTGAAAATATTTTGACTCGTTTCTGATTAAAATTGTTTTCTATAAAATATATCTATAAAATTTAATTAGTTTGTCCAGAAAGCATGAACATTGAATACATTGAATATTATAATGTTACAATAGCAGTTTAAAAATATTAAATATAATACGCACAATTTTTTTTTATAAGTATTTTTGTTTAAATTTAAAAATTATTTTGTAATTAAAAATGTTGGTTAGGTTAAATGAAGGTTTAATGAAGGTATAAAATAATATCATCGAATATACTTAGTAATATCATAGACTACCTGACCTTCTTCGCTCAGAATCGTTTTTCTTCTACAATGATATTATATTTATTGACTTATTACTTATGAGAAGAAGATTAACTACAAAATATAATACAAGTAAACAGTTTGAACAATTATTATTATTTATTAGCCCGCAGATGAATACGTTATTGAAATATTAGTGAAAATGGCATATCGGATGCATTTACTAGTTTATGCATGTAGCACTAGTTTAGCTATACAGGTGTTAGATGGGCATCAAATTGTGGAAATAATTGTTAAGAAATATGTTGATTAAGCAAATAACTGACAAAAAACAAAAATATATACAAAACGTTTTTCAAGGCTTGATAACACAAATATATTATACATATGACTTACTAGTTCGCTGTTTTAATTAACTTAACATTAACTTAACTAATTTATAATTACGTTAACTTAAAATTAACTTAAATTATGCTTAATATTCACAATTAAGTTGATTTTGAATGTTCATATTATCCAAATATTATTTATATAAGTTATAAGTTCGTAGAATATAGAAAATATTATTTGAAAAAAAGATATATTTACAAAGAATTTTGTACATATTTTTATAAATAAATATCCCAAAAAAATTCAAAACGTTATCATCTATTATAAACAATTATAAAATAAAGATTTGGTTAAAAGTCAATAGTAAAGTTTTCAAAATGTCCAAAATATTTTCATTTAATTTTAGTTGTTTTCCTATCTATTAATATTTTGGATAGATCAAAAATATTGAAATTTGAAAACAACATTTCTCATTAATAGTTCATACTTTAATAAAAATAACTAAACTACCTATACCTATATTTTATAATCACAGTTTTTTTTTATTAATAGATATCTTACGTCAAAATTTGGACGAAATTAGATATTTAAATAAAAAAAATCAATTTTAATTATTGAGTTGTGATTTATAATTATAAATGTACCTATCATGTATGCGAAACTTTTCAAATATAGGGTATTATATAGTATACACATTACAGACGATGACAACGACATTTTCTAATTAAATGTTTGGTGTATGTTGTATTTCACACTTAGGACGTTTTTACAACGTTCTACTATTTAGAATGATTACGAAAAAAATTAAATCATTTTTCTATGAGTAAAATAATTTGCATTAGTCTTTAACAACAATATAAATACTTTATATTATTCTATTTTATTTAGTAATATAGTCTAGACCCAGAATCGTTTTTCGTTTAAGAGGATGTCAGCCCACTATTTGCCGTCTCTCTCCAGCCCACGCGCATTACAGACAAAACGCATTTGTAATCTTAGAGTAAAATTATCCAATACAAAAAGATAGTGAATAATAATTTTGAGGGAATTACATATCACATATCAATTTGTCTAAATAATAATAAATTATGTATAAGTTACCAGCCCAAATTTATTAAAGCAGCCAACATTTTCGCCAGTCCCAGACGGGGATCGCCCCACACTCTACCCTTGCCAGTCCGCCGCTAGACGTTAATTACAATTAGTGTGTACTTACATAAATTCATCTATTTGGATACGTGGTATTTCATATAGTGAAGTTTATGAGCCACAACTTAATTCTGTATGGGAGACATCTAGATAATATGATAAATTCTTGTGATGCAACTCGCATATGATTATGAACCACCTGTTTATTGGAGGGAATTATGGTATTATAAGTGATAAGAATTAAACCATTTACTTTACAATAAGAATGAAGGAAGTTTATATGTTTAGGGAGGCAACAATAGGTACCTATGCATCATGGATATCAAGTCAAATTAGAAGTTATGTCAACTCGTTAAATAGATTGGCAGAGACGGTGATTTCAAATTTTGGCGGAAACGAGACATTTCACGATGAACGAAGTTGGTCGATATGGCACAGGTAGCGCGAGTGAGCAATTACGACCGCCGTTACATTTTGGGAATCGCCAGACGAGAATTCACTTTTTGTTTGAAATGATCCAGTGCCTCAGCAACACTATAGCCAGTTCACACAGAATCCAAACTTTAACCTGTAGCTGCAGTAGTCTCTAAGACTTGTAAGTACCTATATTATTACATTATATAAATAAATTAATTTGATAATTATTAATATTATTTGGTAGTTTTGTATCGATTTACATTTGCCAACTCCCGGTGGTGACTAGTGGTATATCGTAGTATTTTATTATCAATATTTCTTTAAATTAAAATTTTTACTCAAATCCACCTCCCACATTTTATACTATATTTAGTATAAAATATCTCAATATCTTAAATTCAATTTGGCCTTTGCGGCGTGTCAACTTATGGTGAGGTACCAACATTTTACTACCGTTCCTTTTAAGACCTCATTGACTTTACCTTAACACAATTTAGAATATAAAGGTCCGAATCGTCAAACAGTTGCTAGACAAAGTATAACGCTTCTCATTTTATTACAAATCATTTTAAACGAATTTACCACTTGCCAAAATATAATTATTTAATCTCAGGAAATATATGTATTTACATATGAACCAAATACCTACACTAATTTACATTATAACCTATAACAACGTGTTCCTATACTACATATTACATTTTATTATATAACCATAACGTATATAGCCCCACTAACCCCCCACTTCTACACCTCTGCGACAATTCATAGTAGGTACCTGTATACGTCAGGATACGATTTATTTCAATTCAATAACAAAAATTAAATGCAACATTTTACTTCTAAAAGTATTTGTATGGTTTCCTTCCTGCGTCTATCGGCCTCTTCTGGTCCGGGGCATGGTCGGCGTTTCTATTATTCACTGTCCGATACTGCAGAGAGAATACAAAGTAACATTATATTTTTACTTCAACAGAAGATGCTACAAGGTATTTTACGACCCTCCTCAATGATAAAATAATTTCATTCTAAATAGTTGGTACGTGCATTTTCGGTGCTGGCCGCTGGGCCATATGTGATCGTTATTGTAATAAAAGAGAGAACTACCTGCTATTGTGTGGTCCGGCAAATGTTTTGTAACAAATAAATAATTGTAATGGCTACTCGTACAACCGTAGAAATGTCCTGAGCTCTTTCGTATATCGTGCACAAGCCAAATATACGGTAAAAACGTGTTTTCTACAAATACATGTTTCAGTATGGTGAAATTGAAAATGTTTAATCACATTATTTAATTATTTAAAATTGTACAATTTACAATCAAATAAATTGTAATGACTGTTGAACGGTACTTTATGTCATCGAATGTTTTCAAACACTTTTAAAATAATCATTAAAATCACATATTTTGGTAAACAATGTTTTTCAAATAAGTGTGTAAGGTAAAAAAGATTTGGTCGCACACCCGTATGTGTTGTCTCTGTTTTACAAGTGCGTAATATTAAAAATTTTACGCTCGGCAGATCACGTGTACCTCCGTTAGTTTAAAAATTATATTAGATTTTTTATTATATTTTATTTTTAAAGCGAGTTATGAGTATTTTCAGATTTACTATTTTAAAATTGATCATTAATACGTTTTATATTCTAAGCGAAACGATGGATGTATTGATTTTACCATAATGTGTGTTTTTTATTTTTTGTTAATTTTTTAATTAATTTATTTTTGTTATGTCTGTCATCTATTTTGGGACAGTAAAAATACTTGGATTTCCTTCAGCGGTATCTTTTTTGATAGGAAAGTGAATCTAGTTGGTACTTTGGGGGTAAAAATTCCTAATAGGTTTCAAAAGCACAGGGAAAAACCAAATTAAAATGAAGGAAAAACGGGAATTTTTACGCAGAAATGGTTTACGACAAATTCAATTTCGGTTTTTAGTGTTGTTACACTAAAACAAATTACCATAGATACATGAAACATTCACTGGCTGTTTATAATTGACATTGCCAATACAACTTTGAAAATATTTTGACTTGTTTTGAGCTTTTTACAATTTAAGAGGTGTTCCCCCTCGCTCGTGGGTAGTTTCTGGCACCAAAAACTCACAACATACACATTTCAATCAAAAAATAAATATTAATTAGGTGTATTATAAGTATAATAGTATTATGCTGGGGGACGGAGTGGCCGAGCGGTCTAAAGCGTCGGTTGCGACGCAGCCGGCGTCGGTTCGATTCCTTGGTCACGGGCGGCATTTTTCTTCGGGCTAGTCACGGTGTCCGGAGAACAAGTGCCACCATCCCCCGCCCGGGCATGGCAGATAACTACGGGTGACCAATCAAAAATTCTGCCAAACACAAACACTCACCACTTCAAAACCCTACCGCCACCACAATACAACTATACTAACAGCTAATGGCCGTAGATGCCGGAATTAAGGATCAATAAAAAAAAAAAATAAAAAGTATTATGCTTCTTAAAAATACATATTACGATAAAAGGTTATATCATATAACAATTATTATCCATAGTATTGGATTTTATATTCAATATAATTTATCTTAACTGTAATCTATAGACCGACAGTTTGAAATGATCGGTAAGAATTTATAAATATAATATAAGTACTTACCTATTTAAAAATCTGTTTTTATTATGTAATCTACCAATAAGTACTTTACTTAGTAATTTTACTAAGTAAAGTACTTATGGTTGTAAAATATTAAAACCTAAAGATGGATTCGCGGCTGCATTTCAGAGTGTCGTATCGTGTCGAACAAATCGTGTTGTGATTGGACGTTACTTTTTTTATCATGTAATAACCAAGTTCCGATCGAGTGTTTCAAAATGCAAATAAATGCTTTGAATATCATAATAATATGATAACCTAATTTAACATATGTTTATACAGCCCTTAGGTCATATAGAAGTGAAGCCTCTTAGCGTAACGTGAAAACCTACACAATTATCAATCGAGACAAGGCGAGTGTTCATTTTGCGCTTGCGTTATTACACTATTTCAGTGGGGTGGACATAAAAAAAAAAATGTTAGAGATAGAAGCGATAATTGTTCCACAAGTTAGAAGGAAAATGTCTTTCCTGGCCGTTTTATTTGCAACTATGATTTATTATTACAACGGCGATCTGCTTGATGAAACTGCATCGGGGATCATAGACTTGCCTGGGGATTCAATACTCAGCAATTACGATTTCATTATTGTCGGCGGTGGATCAGCAGGTAAAAATAATACATATTATATCGTTGATTTATAAAATTATAATAGTATAATACATGCGTTTTATACTTTCGTAATATTTTTTATCATGATATCGTGTCGATAATTTGTTCAAAGTTAAAAAAACACACTTAATATGAATTAAAAATACAACAATTACTCAGGTGCGGTGCTGGCTAATAGACTGACAGAAGTCGAACATTGGAGTGTACTAGTAATAGAAGCTGGAGAACACGAAACTATACTATCGGGCGTGCCTTTGTTGACTGTACACCAGCAACTATCCGATAGTGATTGGCAATATATAACTGAGTCTCAGGATACAGCGTGTTTGGGTGAGTAATACTTAAGTACCTATACCTACTATAAAGAAATATTGACGGACATTTGTGAACATTATATACATTTCACATAATGTACCCATTCATACAAGGTATTCCTATAAACATGACAATATAGTAGGTAAATGTAATCTACATGCATACATATCAGGGCCTTGCACCCGATTTAACCCGAACCCCTAACACCCCTAAACCCCTTTAAAAAATCAAACACCCGAAACCCGTATAACCCGAATGATTCTGTTTTCAAAACACCCGTGTTAACTAAAACCCGAATAACTATTCGGGTTAACCCGAAATCCCGAATAATTTTTTTTTCTCATTCTTCATGCGACATATCGTTTCGTATGTATTTCTTGTGGTGAGTTCGATTTTGTAGAGTTAAATAATCAATAATAATAATAACAGGAACAATCTAACAAACAATCATAGGTAATTTCTTGAAAATAAAATCCATTAAAATGTTTAATAATTTAATTGATTCTGATTAAAATACGAAGTATTTAATTATTTCTTATACCTATTATATGATATAATTTATTACTTTATTACTTTATTAGTAAAATAAATCCAAATATAGCCAATAGCAATATAAAATAGACGTGGTCTCAACAAAACTGAAAGTATTGACAGCCGTGACCAAAATACCAAACACTAATAACTAATAATAACATGTGTTATTTCATTATTTGCGACGAACTTCCAAAGCGGAATTACCTATGTCCTATAATATCTAATTTAGTAACTCGAATATCGTAATACGCGGCTATATTTATTATTTAACAGTGTTTCGGTAATCACGAAATCATAATTTATATTTTATTTTATTTGTCTATGGCTCAACAGTCAACGCCCCTATGGACATCTATTTTAAACATTTTAATATTTTATTATTTATTATATCCATCGACTTGGCGTTGGTATGTGGGAAATTGTACATTTGTAATTTGTATCACATTCGGTCTACGAGTCTACGATGCGCCTCTCACTACGTACCTACTCAATTTTCATTTGTATTATTATTTCATCGTACAATTTATAAGTACCTATATATTTTTTATATTACCTTTTAGTTATAGTATAATAATATTATTCATAATATTTATAAAGATTATTTTTTTTAATTTTTAAGTCATCACAAAATAATCAATACCTATTCTATTATAATATAGGTACGTAACATTATGCAAAATTAAAATATCAATCTGTTGTAACTGTGGATTTTGTAAAATATACCTATTCATTATGTTTTTGTATTTACTTTTAAATGGGATTAGGCTCTAGCAAGTTAACTATTTTTTGACCACAGAAAGCCTTGTAAACATTTTGATTTTTGATGACTGTTTTTTGTTTGCTTATCAAATAAAATTTTTCTGAATATTTTTAATAAGTACAATTTTTTTTTTTAATTATGCTAGTATGTAATTTAAGTCCAGTACCTATTTAGATTTTAGACATGTTATATACTAAAAAAAAATGAGTTACGTGGACTCTAATGCCTATAATAAAACGAATAGGTAGTTAAATAATTAGTTTCCCATTGTCTTATTTCTTATAGTTCATAGAAAAAGGTAACTACTGTACATTAATTAACCTAGTTTAGTTAAAAACAAACGTTGCGAATTTGGGTAAAACTTTTATATTTTATTATAAATAACATAAACATGAAAACACTTTCTGTTTTTTTTTGGGGGGGGGGGGAAGGGGGGTCATTAAAAGTTCTGTTTAATCCAGACTTCTCAGCACCCATATTAACCAATAATAACCCGAATAATAACGGTTTTGAAAACCCAAATGTTTGTTTAAATTTTTTATTCGGGTGTTTGAACACCCAAATACATCCAGCACCCTAAACCCGAAACCCGAATAACTGATTCGGGTGCAAGGCCCTGATACATATATACATATATAGGAACATATTTAAATATTGTGGATTACGTAATTTATTTAATTTATTATTTTATATTTCAGCTATGAATGAAAAAAGGTGTAGGTGGTCTCGGGGCAAGGTTTTAGGAGGGTCCAGCGTATTAAATAATATGTTGTATGCGCGTGGAAACCCAATTGACTTTGAAAACTGGTTAGAACAAGGTAATACAGGTTGGGGGTACAATGACGTGCTCCAATATTTTAAAAAATCTGAGGACAACAAAGATTCGTCCTTAGCGCGTACTCCGTACCATTCGGCTGGCGGCTATCTCACGGTATCGGAAGCGCCGGCCAATACCCCACTAGCTGAAGCGTTCATGGCGGCCGGGAGAGAAATGGGCTACGATGTACACGATATTAATGGCAAACGACAAACGGGTTTTATGGTACCACAAGGCACCATCAGAAATGGTTCAAGGTGCAGTACGGCGAAGGCATTCCTGGGACCAGCCAGGATGCGAAGAAACCTGCACGTGACACTCAACACACTTGTCACACGAGTTGTCATAGATCCTGTAACGAAAATCACGATCGGTGTTGAACTGATAAAAAATAACACCAGGTACTACGTTCGGGTAGAAAAAGAAGTGTTGCTGTCAGCAGGCCCTATAAATTCTCCACAGTTACTCATGGTCTCCGGCATAGGTCCTAAAAGTCATCTGGCAGAAATGGGTATACCCATTATTTCTAGTTTAGATGTTGGAAAAAATCTTCAAGATCATATCGGACTTGGAGGACTGACGTTTTTGACCAACCGAGAGGTGATATTTTTTAATAAAAAGTTATTTTATTTGAATGTTATGAAACTATTGTAATGACATACCCAATGCAGTGAATTATAATATAACTACATGCTCTTTCGTTTGTTGTACAGGTTTCAGTAACGCATAACAGAGTGCAAAACGTCAATACGGCATTCAGCTATGCGACGATGCGCAAAGGGCTACTAACGATCATGGCGGGTGTTGAAGGATTGGCGTTTATAAATTCGAAACACGGCAATCTGTCTACTGAGCAACCAGACATCGGGTTGAACTTAGTGTCTGGTTCCACCATCACTGGTCTTGGTGGAAACAACACTTGGAAAGCTCATGGGCTAAAAGATTTTTTTTATGATTCGATGTATAAATCGATTCTTCACAAAGACGTTTGGTCCGCTCTACCTGTAAGTAAAATGTATTGAAAAAATATGAAAAACAAAAATATCAGATAGAAATTACATAAAGTATATCGTAGTTGACTCAATAACTAATAGGGCTTATACTTTATACACACAAGTGCTTCATCAAAACATATTCCTCATATTTAAATATTTTATATATCGATAATGGCTAGGTACTTTGGTATTTTTTTGTTTTGCATTAAATGTTTCACGTATATATTGAACACGTATTATTCATTGCACAAATTGTTTTTGATATTTATTAGTACTTAGTGCTGTTCAAGAAATGTAATTTTTTAGATATTTGAAATATAAAATAATAATTTCATAGACTTACATTGTAGCTGGAAATAAGTTCACTGGTTTTACTTTCTTAGTGGTCTAAATCTGAACTGAAAATATTCAGAGTCCGATAGGCAATAATAGTAGGTATATACTGAACCCTGACACTTTCCCACCCATCGGCGATTACTGTGGAGATAATCAACATTTCATATTATTGTATATTTGCAGATATTGTTGAAGCCCAAGAGCCGCGGTGAAATACTGTTGCGGAGCGCCAACCCGTTCGACTCTCCCAAGATTTCACCCAACTACCTGACGGCCCGAGAGGACGTTGACACGCTGGTGAGGGGCGTAAATTTTGTGTTGGAAATGGCCCAGACCGCGTCTCTCCGCAAGTTCGACAGCCGTCTGCACGACGTACCGTTCCCCGGTTGTCAGTCGGTTCCACGGCACTCGGACGCCTACTGGGAGTGCATGGTTCGGCACTACACCGTGTCCACGTACAACCCAGCGGGTACCGCCAAAATGGGTCCCGAGGGTGACAAGACCGCCGTGGTAGACCCAAAGCTCCAAGTGTACGGCGTCTATGGGCTCCGAGTGGTGGACGCGTCCATTATGCCAACGCTGGTCGCCGCCAACACCAACGCGCCGGTCATAATGATAGCTGAAAAGGCCGCGGATATGATTAAGGATACATGGCGTAATGATAAACCGTCCCGTTTCTATGACTGTATGACAGCAGGAAAAGCGAAAATAATATACGAAAAATTGATTTTTTAATATTTTATTTTTGTTTTGAACGCATAATAATATTATTATAATAATTTGAATGAAAAAAAAAATAGCACTGAAATCGTTTTAATATTACCGTAGTGGTTCTTTCTTTTTTATTTTTATTAGAAATAATTTTGATTCAATTTAATTTATTTAAGTTTATAAATATTAAATATACGTTCATTTTACCATATGTATTTTTTTTAATTTTTAATTTTTCAAAACGTTTTTATTGTAATAATAAGATAAAATTTAAACATTATTATAATTACAACGAATCTAATTCCTTTATTCGCAATACTTGTGTAGTTTTGTTGGTGGTAGACAGTCAAATTAATTATTTAATACATTATAAAATTATTTTCTAACACAAAATAAAATCACAACTTACATTAAAATAAAATAACATTGACAAAGTAATTATAAGAAAAATAATAATATTGTTACAAATTGTATGATTGTTCATATGAAATATTGTACTTATTCCATTATAGGTACATTTTATAATCTTGTAATGACTATAGCCAAAACTGATTGTTTTTTTACTTGTAATTTCAAAAAATAAGATTTCTAGTTGTATATATTATATATGTTTTTTTTATATGTATTGACATAATTTTAAAATAAATTTGACCTAAATTATCTATACATTTTTACCAAAAAATTGTTTAGAATAATTAATGTGTCCTCACAAAAAATGTGTACATCATTTTGTAGTTAGAGATTAATAAAATACGTATTCAATTAATTGTATAATAAGTAACTAAGGCTTGAAAATCTAATACAAGGTTCTTCATAAGTGTTTATTACTGAAACCCAAACATTAAAAATGTATACATGAACAAAACTGTTTTTTATATAGATATTTGGGTTTCAAATTTGGTCGAAATTAGATATTTCAACGAAAAAGAACGATTATTGGTGGCAACTTGGAAATTTGTACGTATATTATTATATTGTACACTTGACGATGACAATTTAATATTCGATATTTAAGGTAAAAAATAGTTCGAACTATCATATTAGTAAAAGTAAAATAAATTACTTTAATAGCAAATTAGTTATTTAAATTTTAAACATAGAATAACGATTAAAGTTATTTATTGTAGTTTTAAAATATTATTCACGGAGGTAGTCTTAACAGTAAATATTTTGTAAGTTTATTATTATATTTTATAGTAACAATATAATAATATATAAAATAAGACTTACAAATTACTATGTTAATGTTTATAAATTAAGTATAAACGATGATTGGTATTATATCATCTGTTAATTTATCACTTATCAATCGTGTTTTCGTTGTTGGACATTTTTATTTACTATTTATTAGTATTCGATATGTTAACCAACTTTTAAAAATGATCTCTTGTTGTAAATTTATGACTATATACACTACGTATAAATATGACTATTTAAACTTAAAACCTTCCACTTCTGCTAAAAATATCATTGTGTAAAATAATATTAAATAGGTACAAATATTATAATAAATATAAAATAAAACATGATATAATATGGAAATTGTTTTTGAAAAAAATATTAGTTCAACCTACGTTATAGGTATTCTATTACTAGTAGAAAAGTAAATTACGAATTTTCTATGGCAATATAAATATTAAAATATATAATTAAATATCCTTATAGAAAATATAATATATCTCTAAACTATATTATGTACCTACATATCAATATGTCTTTTCCTTGACGTTTTTTGTACTCAATGATTAATGTAATCAAATTCAAATTTAATATATCCTTTACAGTTTCCGATCAATGATGAGGTTTAATCGTATTTTATTGTAACTACCTATATTGTTGTAATTTAAAAATGTCTTTCGTTGTTACTTAAAACTTTTAATCTATATTATTTTTGAATTCAATGTTTGATGTAAGAATTAACTCAACATACTTTAGTTACAATGATACCACATAACTACCTAAGTAATACCATAACTGTTTTCCGTATACAATAAAATAATTGTATATAATTTAGCTCATCCGTTACGATAACAATGACACCTACAATAAATTTACTGTACCTACATCTGAGTGGCAGCGTTGGGAATTCGATATATCATGGAAATATAATTAGATTTAACACAAGTTCTTAGCAACCTATTATATTTATTTTATTATTTTAAGCATATTAATTAATATTGATTATTATTATACATATTTGATGTTACGTATTTTATAAGATTTTGTATAATCATTAGGTATCATTATTTTATTGATTATTACATACATATGACAAGTCAAATCATACTGAATACGGGTTCATTAAATATTTTTAACATATATTGTAAGTAAGTGGTGTAATGCCATATATAACTTATAATACAGTTTGGAGTTTAAAATAGTTCAACATTTTTTTTTATTATTTAAAAAATACGCCTTAACTACCGGGGTTATTAGCGTTTCAAAATACATATTACAAATTATTTAAATTTTACAAAAGAATAAGGTGTACATAAGATAATTAATATGGTACAATCATAGGCGTGCGCAGACTTTGTGCGCAGGGGGCCCCCTTTAAAATGTTTGAACCAAAGAGTCTTGTACTTATGACTACCGTAAAAAGGGGTGACTTCGGACATGTGGGGTGAATTTGGACAACACCATGTTTTTTTAGTAATCTTATAACTATTTTAGAACACACGTTTAATAAAAGTTGAAAACTGATACTCTACGTTAATATCTATTGTAACTTCAATAGAAAATAATATTTATTGATGACATAATGGTGTCAAATTACATGTTATGGAGGTAAATACAAAATATAATATTTTTGTATTTTTAAATTACATAACTACATTGACTACTGAAGCACAACAGCAAATAGAAATATTTGACTGCGGTTTTCGATTACCTACACCCGTTAACTTGTCTGTGTTAATTGGTAATTGCATTGATTTTATAATATACTATAAAATCAATGGTAATTGGTACACTATATGTGCAAATTGTTAAGTAACTTGATCTCACACTGTAGTGTTAAACCGTCTTAATTATTACCAAACGTGGGTGACTTCGGACTACACATTAACCAGGCCCAGATCATATGTCAACAATGTAGGAGGTCGTCCGTATATAAGAATTATAATCCTAATGTTATTTAAAATGTCGTTGATGGTGTTAGTTATAAAAAAATTACAACATAATAAGTAAAAATAGAAAACTAAAAAATAAATTTTAAGTTGGCATGTTTATAGAAAAGTAAATAATTTTTTTTTTAGAATATTTAATAAATTATGTTATATTTGCGATAGGTATATGTATGGGGTTTTTTATTTCAATTCATTACATTTTTTTTTTAAATATAGAATAATAAACAAAATATGTAAGAAAATGCATATGTCAACATACGTTGTACACAAATATTACATTTAAAAAAATTGTATAGCTATCATTACAACACCAGATAGGGTACTTAAAGTATAAGATATAGGTATAAGAATCATTAACAAAATTAAAAACACAACAATGGAATGCAGGTAGTACGAACTTTCAGTTTCAGTTCTATCTTCCTAATTTTTCCTATGTAATATGTAAGCTTTAATTTAATCACATTTCCCCATTTATATTGTGTAATAATATATATAAATGTCCAATTTAAATGTTATTCAAACTTACAACTTTCGACTTTAAAACTTTCAAACTTTCAATTTTTTTTTTCTTTAAATCTCTCTTCTATTTCAATGTTTGTATTGTTCTCACTCTCGCCCATGAGCGGTGTTGCGAGGGCACAACACAAAAAAGTGCAGGTTGTATGTAATGATATGTTCACACACCATTATAATAAATAAACTAAAATCTTATAGAATAACGGCCAGACTGCTGTTTGTAGATAATATTGTAGGAGTTTTAGGTTTTAGATGAAACAAAGTAATACTTCAAATACACAATTGAATTAAAGAACGCACTGGCACTGATTATTGCTTGCATAAGGAGTCCAGTTGTCGCTCGTTGAAATTGGTTTTTTTGAGACTTGAGAGGTTGTTACTCTGGTGGTTGGTGATCATGCACTGATTTTAGGGACGACAAGGATATGCTGACCAGAGAGTGGTAGGCGGCTTTTTCAAAAAGGTTATCGTGAGCATCGGAACTAGGTTATTCTTTGGCGGCAGATACACTTTTTGCCTTTCCTTCTCTCTGGCAGTCTGGTGGCATATAATAAAGTCACACACCCTACATTTTACCGTTATAAGTGCGTGCCGATTTCATAATCCGTAGACATATCATACGGATTGTCTCTTTTTGTCGTTTATAATGGTTCTATTGGATGTGACCGATTTCTACAAACGACAGTCTGGCCGTTATTTATTATTCTATAAGATTATAGTTTATTTATTATAATGGTGTGTGAGCATATCATTATAATCTATATTGTCCGAAGTCGACCATTGTAATTATAACATCAGTTTTTAATGAAATCTAATAGGTACGTGTCCATTTTACGGGTCACTCCAGACAAAATTCAACTTTTAAAAAAAGTGTGAACTTTAATGACCTTAATGATTATTCTTCTGCTATCTTCTTTTCACTCTTTATAATAGTATTTTATTTACTAGTTAGGTATAATATCCTATATAGTGATACCTAATAAGAATATTCTGTTTTTTAGGTCTAAAATATTCGTTATTTGTAATTATTATTTTAACTAACCTAAGTGGTATGTAATATTATCTACAAGTTACAACCGTGAAATAACGTAAGTATATAAATGAAGTAGTTGATAGATTACAAAGTGATTAAAAAAAAATAGTCTACTACCTAATGTAGTGGATAGTAGAGACGTAGAAGATTCTTTGATAATAATGAATCATTTGGTCGATGATAACTGATATATTAATAACTTTATTACATTTATTCATAGATATCTAAACTATGAGATTCAAACTGGCTTCACTTTTTTCATGTAAAATGTAAAAATGTTCGCTATCTAGTATAGCAAAGATATCTTAGTATTTATTAATGAAAATGCCAGGGACCGCGGGAGGGTCATATTGTTATGAACCTCTGTATGTATGCTATATGCCTTCTGAGACATAGTAATAGTGTAGTATAGACAGTATAGTATAGAACAAACATTATAGTAATTAAATAAAGAAATTATTCATTTTCCAAACGTTATGTACAATCTAAACCCTGAACCTAGTTAACATTTTTAATACTAGTAATGCTTATAATATATTATGCATGTACAATAGCGGTTTCTTATTTTTAATAAAATAAACAATTTTAGGGTAAGACGGAGGTTTCGTGCTTAAATGGTTTTTCTTAATATTATCATTAAACTTAATGTAAGTATAGGTATGCATAATACACAAAGGTACAGACATAATATAATATCGGTGTAAATATGGACGACCAAGATCGACTAGTTGGTCTCGAACGATTATAAAGCCGATCTCCCTTTGTTGGAACAAACCAGGAACTTATTATTTTGCGAATTAACCAGCAGCTTATGTGATATGGTATTTTCTCACATGATAGTTGTAAAAACTGAATATCGACTACGTGAGAGATTCACAGCTATACATTCTGATGAACATTAATTAAAGCAACGTCTTCCTTTTTAGGATTCATTGACTATTCTTCAGATTATAATCAACTGACCAACGATATGAGTTGCCACACTTCTACGCCAACATTACACTCATTACAGTATAATTATATTGTTTAATATTTTGAAATTATTAAGGAATTTAACGTGATACATGAAACACTAATATTTATTTAATTCGACATTTTAATTTTATTATTTGTATGAGTATGGTTATTATTAATATTAGTAACCTATGTAAGGACTTACAAATACAATTTTTTTTATAAATATTTTTTACGTGATTCAAACCTCAAACGTAAAATACATTCTTAGTAAATTTTAATCAACAAAATATTGGTCATCACTGGTAGGTACCTATATTGTAATATTTTACATATTATTATTGTACAATATATTATTTTCAGTGCCGGATTAACCCAGTTTTTGACTGTAATAAATGTAATAAATATTATTATATATTATAGTGAAGAAAAAAAATATTGTTTTCCAAACGTTAATGGAACTTGTAAATATTATAAATCAAAAATGTTCGTTAATATTGCAATAGGTATCTATATAATTTTTTTTTGTATCGTATTTACTTTTATCATACACTTACTTGAAAGCAACCGTCGCATACTGAAACCATCCATAGGTACCATCATTGGTGTATATCGTAGTATATTATATGCCATGTTCCTAATGTAAAATAGGTATAATAGATGGGTACATAATTAAAAAAAATAAAATACAAAATACAAATGGTACGCATCGTTACCTCTGGGTGTAGGTATATAAATCATTTTTCATTGAACCTCGTTTATTCTACCCTATTTTACCTATAATAAGTGGTGAATTAAAATATCACGAAAAATACGTTAGCCGTTTGTGCTCGGTCCAGCCTATAATATAGTGAGGGGGTGATAATTTTATTTTTCGTTTAGCACGGACGGCTAACGTATTTTCCAATTTATTTCAATTCACTCCTGATTATTAAATTGGGAGTTAAATACTAAAACAGTTTATATAAACATGTCAATATTGTATTTTAATTGAAACGCGGAAAACTCAGCATTTTTGTGATTTTCCGATATTTTCAACCACTTACTAGTACTCTAGAGTCTAGAGTAGTACAGCAGTTGTTGTTAAAATATTCAGTTTTCAGAGCTATATTGTTACTAAATATATTTGCTTATTGTTATAAGATAATATGTTATATAAAATATTATTTTGTATTTTTATAAAACGTATTAATTAAATATTATAATTTTACTAGGTATATCGTATATATTTATATTTAAAAATATTCATTCAACAGCGTTCTATATTTTCACAGAAATGAAATTCGTATATTATTCTATTTGTTTTTGTATTATTTTTTTGTTTTTAATATCTATGGTTTAAAATTTATTGTCAAAGGCCATGAGTTTTTTTTTTTTACAATCTCTAGTTTTTCATTATAGATATTGTGTAAGCAATTAAAACAATAATGCGTGTTTCGTGCGATTATAATAATATATTAGGGAGACGGTCGGACGGAGTGGACTACGGCGTCGTCAAGTTATGACAATGTATTAGAAGGCAAACATTATTAAAAGTTTATACTACTATAGTTGATAATAAAAGTTTCAATTTATGAACAAAAATAATAATAAACATGAGCTGCATTTAAAATTATAAAGGGATAGGGATTGCATTAAGATCTTGTTATAAGAATATAGTATTAAGGACATAGGGAATTTAACAAGGTGACTTAGCACTTGTCAGCGTGTTGTGTGTAAATTAGTGTGCGGTGAGTTTGATCAGTAATCTGTATATAATCCTTAAAGGAATACAATTATCATAATGTATTCGAATACTATTTTTGAAGATTAGGTATTTTGAATATATTTTATAATATTACACATGGAAATAATATTTTACCATTGTAATGCAAAATATATTACCAAATAACATATTTATATGTTATATCAGTCTAATATATAATATATAATAATATATATCTAATATATATATAGCGTATATTTAGCACGTAAATATATATGAATATAGCACAGAATACAGAAGTATAGATATATTTAGATTGTTGAATTTTACTTCTCGGAACAATTCATATGTACACGCCGATTGGTAGATCTGTCAGGTATAACGGTATTTGACGTTTGATGAAACATAATTTTATTTTAACATCAAATTTATGTTCACTTTTTTTTTTGGATAGTTGTTTGCAAATAGCGAGACTGTTGCTCGTGCAGTCGTGCATCAGATTTGTTTATTTTATAAATATATATGAATTATATTTCGGTCTAGGTATGAATAAACCAGTCAGGTAGGCTCACACATCGGTGGGTAATTACAAAATTACCTTGAAATTAAGCCTATAACCTGGTCACCGATGCACTCTTTCATTAAAAAAAAAAAGAATCAAGGAAATCGGATGACTAGTTTCAGAGTACATTCGACACAAAGATTCGATTTTCACACATATATATAGCATATATTTGCACGTAAATATATGAATATAGATATATTATTATATATATATATAGTTTAGATATATTTAGATTGTTGAATTCTACTTTTCGGAATAATTCATATGTACACGCCGATTGGCAGATCTCAGGTTTAACGGTAAAAAATGTATAACGATACGTTGAACGGTGTTGATTTGTATGCGTTACAAAAAATATGGACTTGCTTTTATAGTATAGATAACTATTTTAGTGAGTTAATTTTCAAGGATATTTGTAGTTCATGTAATGTTAAATTTACGTTATTAATACAATCATTTTTTTACGTTTTAAGTAAACTTGAAATAAGTATGTATTAATATAACATAAATATTACAATTTTTTGCTCAGTTGGAGACTATAGGTAGTGACAATGACACAATTTTTTCTTCACACACTGTCTGCGTATTAAGTTAAAAAAAAGTTAATTTGTCTATACAACGCTAGCGTACTTAATTTTTTTCCAACCCAAAACTAAATTATAGGATATAGTGTTAATACCCACTGTGCAAAAAACCGTTACAGTTATGTAAAAGAACCATTCCCAAGGAACTATGGAATATTCCTTTGGAACTTCCATACGAGTTCCAAATACATTCCAGAAACGCCTTATGCCATGTTGTTTGAAACATTATATAAAACATTATGTAACTGTATTCAGATTTATGTTACCTGAATGGTTTTTTTTGAAACACTACAGTAATATTTTTCTAAAAACTATTCCCGGGATGTTTGTATGTACTATCGATTAATAGTTTGAAATATTATGTTCCCGATATGTTTTTGTTGTAACTTTATAGGAACATTTGCTGCAGACCCCCCCCCCCCTCATATGTATCCAATGAAACATATTAATATACATTTATAATTTTATACTTAAGTATAATTATAAATTATAATAATTGTAAATAAATAACACATTATGCCAATAAATTATCATCAATTTAGTAACCAATGGAAACACTTAAGTTTAGATAATTAACAATTACATAAAATATACACAGTTATTAGATTAGTTGAAATATAATTAAAAATAAAATAAAAAAATCCAATTTGTACCATAAATAAGTTTATTTTAAAATAAATTTCCATATAAAACCTAGATATAAAATATATATACAATTTATATAAGTACCTATGTGTATTACATATTATGGTACCATAAAATTCAACTACTTCATTATTGTTTTTATTAGTTGGGTAAATAATATTATTATATTGTATGTCCCTTAATACAAAATTAAAAATAATTGATTTTGAAATAAAATATAGGTATAGATTTTAAATTTAAACTTTAGTTTTACATTTTTACACTTATTTAATTTAAATAATACACAATATATTTTCATGTTGACATACAATTAAATATTTAAACATTATATATTATATATATTGTACAACTACTAACTATATCAAACATTGTGACATAATGAAATCACAACAGCTTGATTATTAACAAGCTGAGAAAAAAAAACATTTATACTTTACAGTATTTAAAACAATATCATAAGGACTTGATATATGATTGGTATTAATTAAATAAATTCCAACATGTCTACTGGGCACGGGTTTTATAAATAAATCGCTAATGGTTAATATTTTTACTACAGTTAGTTTTATAGTATTATCAATTTTTGAATTTTGTTTATAAATATTTTTAATTATTGAAATATTACCATCATCTAAGATAATACACTGATCTTTTGGATTACTACAGCTAAGAACATAATTATTTGAACTTAAAGTAATTTGATTATAATAAATGGTTCCAAAATTTGAAATATTTTCATTTATCTTAAAAGATTTAATTAAATTATTCTCATCATAAGTCAAAACTGCCATCAGTTCTTCTCCTTCAGATGCAAATATTTTATTTTGAATTTCTGAAAGAGGGTATCTACAACACTTCATAGATTTTTTTAGTATCTGAAGATAGTTTTCATATTTAAATGAACTATAATTATCTAAAGATCCGTGCAAGTGTGCATAAAATGGTAAGTGGATTAAACTATGGACATTATAGTTAATAAATTGAGGACCATATTGCGAAGAATAGTTTTCAACGAATTGTCGTAAAAGCTTCAATGCTAAATTATTATTTTCATCACTTATTTGATCTGAGCATAATATTCGAATTGATACAACTAAAAGAAGAAAGTGTTCATAAAATTCTTTTTTTATATTTGATTTTAATACAATAACTCCTGTATAAAGAAGAATTTGTCGAAATTCTGTAGCTTTCCAATACTCCAGGTCATCAAGAGATCTTGGCAGGCGAGCAAATTCAGATGGTACTGACTTTCTTAAATTGAATAAAGATAGAGAAATATTAGATTTTTTTTCTTCTATAATTCTAACAGGTTTTTTCCCCCGTATCCAAAACTCAAGAAGACGTTTCATTACCCCTTGGCAAACACAATGCATATAATCGAGGACAACTGTACTCGTCACATCTATAGGAAGTTCGATTAAAGGACTTAACCCATCTTTGTGATACTCAGGATTAGATTTAGATCTAAATGAATCATTAGTACGTGGCGGAGCAGACATATCTAAAAAACATACTCTTCTTTCTATATAATCTCCTTCTACTTCACAAGAGTTGCACGAAAAATACCCATTATGGTTCTTAACATTTAATAAGAATGATTTTTTTGCTGGTGCATCAGCTACAAAATGATTAATTTCAAAGTTAATTTGTTTATTTTCAATTTTAATACCGCAAGTTAATAAGTTTTGTAACTCAATTATAAATGGTCTAAAATATTCATTTATGTTGCCAGGTTTGCTTTTATAACTATGGTAAATACCTACGGGAAAAATCTTTTTCACAAAAATAGGTAAATTAGTAAAGGATAATAAGATAGGCCAAAACTGAGTTTTTGAGCTCTTTGCTAAAGGTAGGCCATCAATATTAAAACTTAACTTAATTGTCATGTTATTAGGAATATATTGTATCTGTTTAACTAAATGAGGTTTAATTATATTTAATATACCTATATCTAAATATGAACCATTTTGAATTTCAATGATAGGATGATTAACTTTATATTCATGTAGAATAGTTCTTATATCTTTTGGAACCTTGAAACCAATACTACGCAGAATAGATAATATTTCATTTGCACTTCCATGAGATACATTAAAGTTTACAGCCCATTTACAAAGTCGTTTTATTAAGTCTTGATTTAAATCTTCTTTAGTAATAACTTTGTTTTCAAAAATTGGCTTAACTTTTTTTGAAATATCCTAAAAACAATATATAAAAATGTATTAATAATATGTAAAAAAAAAAATTAACTACATTAATACTAACATTATAAGATGCACGTGCTGCCATTACAGGTAACAGAGTTTCTTCTTGTAAGTGTTCAATAAATAATGGTTCCAAACTAATTTCTGCATTGGATGGTTTTACTTTTTTATGCTCATTGAAATGTTTTGTTACTTTAATTGGATCTACTGTTTGATTGAAAATCTAAAAGAAAATTGTACTTGTGAGATAAAATTGTTAACTTACCAACCAAAAAAAAATTTAAAAGGGTTACAATGGATTTAAGAATTTTACTATTATTATTACTAACTTCAAGTTCATTCTTAAGTCGCCTTTTAAATTGCCGATTAGATATGCATCCAATATTTTTCACTCTTCTACGAGGTGTTATCGACCCTAAAAAAAATTAACATCAGTATTTGTTTAAAACAAAAATAAAATGAATCATAAAAAATATTTAGTTAGGTAATGCAACAAATTATAATAAAACAACTCATTTTATTATGTATAAAATAAAATATTAAATTCTGAACTACTTTGTTGGAAAAACTACAAAATGACAATTTAAAAGTTGGTAAAATTTAAAGTTAGTTTAAAACAATTATTATTGTAAATTTTCAGATTGTTTTTCTCTGTCAAATCTCGTTTTAGCAGTTCTAAACCAACACTGGACATCTAATTCAAAGTTTGAATCTGAATATTGGAGATACTGATTTTTGATTAAACCTATCAAAAAAAAATGTTTCAGTACACAATACTATAGCACCAAAATAACACAACACACTTTTCATTATAGCAATAATTTTTAAATCCTGAATTCTGAACTTAGTTGCATCCTTCTCAAAAGCTCTACCTGTCCATGAACATTCAATCGCAAATTTGTTAGTAAATAATTTGGAGAGAATTCTTCTTATATTACTTTTTGCATCAACACCACCAACAGAGCAAATCATCAATTGCTATCAAATATAAGTTGTGAATGCAATAAAAACAAATAAAAAAATATTGTAATGCAATTTTTTCTAATATCTACTTACAAATTTTTCATTGATATCACTATCTGAACTTAATTTGCTTTCACATTCCAAAACACTTATTTTGGAAGAAAACGGAAATTGATCTAAAAAATTTTTGTCTGGAATGTTTGACAAAACTGGTGTTATTTGAGAAGTGAGAGTTGCTACTTCAGTTCTTAAGCTACTAATTTGGTTCAGCATACGTTCATTCATTAAGCGATTAGTTATCATCTCATCCAGGATCTTTTTTAAAATACCTTGCTGGGTTTCTGATATATAATAAGAATTAAAATTATTTATTTATGACTGGATATCCTCCTATTTTATTTGATGAAAGTAATATTTAGCAGAGCAATTTTTCTTAAATTTTTTTGTATGGTGACCCACAAATTACAATATATATAAGTTAAAAACCACCCCGCCCCAAGTTGTAGTGTTTGATGATATTTAGTTAAAAATTAATAATAATTATTATTATTAGTTACTATTTTATTACTTATAGCTATAAAATATTATTGACTATTAGTTTACCTTCATATGTTCTTGTACTTGTGCTGGGTTCATTTGAAGATGCTACAATTTGCGAGGTGCTAAAATCATTTGGATATGCTTCAAAATTAGGAACCTGTTTTACAAAAATAAACAATAACATTTTACAACAATAAGTAATAAGTAATAACTAATAAAGTAATAACATATTGTGTTAAATATATTGTCATAATTTATTAAAGTATACAAATTAATTACCTGTTCTAAGCTGGATGTTTCTCTAGAATAATGATCAGTTGTTAATGACATGTCTGAATATTTTGATTTAGCAACTGATATTTGTGGCTCTGTTATTGACATATCTGTATATATTGGAGAAGTAGATAATTGTGGTATATCATCCATAAAATTCATGTCTTGAGAACCAATCAATAAACTATTAGATATAACTGGAGCAATAACAAAACCAATATCTAGATACAAACATTTAAATTAAATATTAATCATTATCAAAGTGCTGTTACTGTATGGTTTTTTGAGAATTATTGTAAATAATAATATGTAACATTAAAAAAAAAAAAAATTCTATAATCCACTTTAGGTACCTTCGTCGTCTGTAGTATCAGTATCTGGAGTCCTGCATCTTTTTTTTGCCACTTGTTCTTCATTGTCAGATGTCACTACTTGTATATGCCACGCTTTACCAAAGTTTTCTAGTAGTTAAACATAGCACTAATTAGTTCATATTTTTAGTATGTTTACTCATCAAGATACTGTCAATTAAATATGGTTTTTTTTCTTACCGTAAGTTTTGTTACCTCCAAGAATTTTAATTTGATACTGTGACCATGTATCGTTTGGTTTTATAGCTTTTTTTAAATCATCGCTAGTCACAGTTCTTATTGGTGGCCATTTACAAAATTTGATTGTGCTAGTGGCTAACTTTTCATTTTCATTTACCACCAGCCAATTTATGGGAAGAACACTATAATCTTTAGTGCCTGTGAATTTTGCAACAACCCACTTCATTGACCAATTCTAGAATTCCATGATAATAAGATTAACTACATTAACTACACTAATAACCAATAAGTTACAAAGGTACGCGTATGGTTCACAGTGTTTCAGTTTACGCAATCACTTTAACTACTATTGCGCGTTTCTCTCGTCAGTATGGTATGTATGAACTTTACAATGTAAACCAAAAACACGAGCTAAGAGCGGCACCAAAGGCGCGTTTTTCGATTTACATTATTTAGGTTAGCACGTCCCGACGGATTAAAACTATACGCACCATCATGCCGTCGTCGCGTACGAACTTAAATATTGTAAATCAAAAAACTCGCATTATATGCACGCCTAACTTAGACGTTAGTCCTAGGTGTATAAGTATTATTCACCAGTGGCGTGCCTGCCAACCATGCAAAGACATTGTTATAACTTATAAATAATAATGTAATATGAAATAGACCTTACCTTTTTATTCACATTCGCCATAGCCGGAGTATTCGGAACGTATATTGTTTATTTAATTAACTAATCACGATTCAAAACACTTAAAACAAAACAAATCGACGCCGTCGTTTACAGTATCCTCACCGGTCAAGTCTCGCCACAATTTAACGTAAATAATAAATATAATACAAATATTAAGTACTTATGTACTTATGAGAACACTAAAAGAGTAAAGACAGACAGAGCAGATAAATGACAATGAGAAGTAGAGAAATGACGCATTGACGCTGCCGCCCGCAACTCGAAAGTCACCGATGACCGATAACCAGTATTTTACGTATAACCGATTACAATATTGTGTATCCCAATACTTATTTTTAGATATAACGATACAAAATTACCCATTATTATCATCGTATCGACAAGAGCTAGTGTATTTCTGTAAAGTTCCCGTAACGTATTTGGAACATTACACATTTACAAAGCAATGTTTTTATAAAACCATAAATGTAGGTCTGTAGGGAACGTTTCAATGTAATGTTTACATTGGAACTTAAAATGTACATAACTCATATTTTTGTGGAACATTACAGTAACATTCAGGGAATGTACCATTTTTATGTTAATATTGGAACTTAAAATGTATATTCCTGGAATGTTTGTAACAGTTTCTTGCACGGTGGGTACTTCATACAGTATTTCCATATAAGTAAGATTCGAATGATATACATTTTTAACTTTAAACAATTTATGATACATATTTTTTGACATGAAAACGAAATAGACTGAAATAGTGAATAAAATTAAAACAATATAAATTCACTTAACTTACTTCTTAAAAAGAAAAATTAACTCGTTAATTTCACGTAAATTAAGAAAGAAATTTAGTAAGTTAACAGTTAAGCTAATGAAAAGCAAAAGTAACTAGTTAAGTTAAAAAGTTAAAATAAAATTAACTTTTAAACTAAATTTTAACTTTTTAACTCGTAAACACATTTTAAATTTGGTAATTTTTCAATAAAATTAAAAAAAAAATTTAAATGATGGATAGTACTTAATAAATATAATTTTTTAATACTTTAACATTTTTTCTGAAGGATATTTATTATTAATAATGAACCGAAAAAAAAACACAACAATCACATGGATTTTACACTGTTTTAAACATATTATTATGTTTTATTTGTTTAAATCAATGAAAAAAAATGTTTAAAAAAAATGTTTTAAATTCATGTTCTAAACATAATAACCCTATCAGTTATCCCCGCAGTCCTCGATAATACGGAAAAATAACATCACAACCCTGGGAGGAATACGTGGCCCGCAGTTGTATTGACATTCTCCGCCTAGGTACGGTACTAGGTTGTATAATTATGAAAGTACTTACCAAACATCGGTCGACGGTTGTGTAAAAAATTTGGCATCCCTAAGTAAAACAGAAGAAATGACGGATTTATTTAGGACAGATAAACAGTATTATAATATAATTATAAATAATAGCCCTATCGTGAAATTGAAGATTATATTATTACATTTTACACAGTTGTAAATGCATTTTTAAATGGTGGGTGGACTAAAAAATAATAAGCGAAATATTATATTGCGATATTATACTACATAATATTATGAAAATAAATTAGACAATGAATAAAGAACTTGTGATATTAATTAAATAAAAATAATATTACCTATATTAATATAATTATCTATAATCACAAAAATTGATTTTGAATAAATTTAATAAATAAACGTAGGTATACTTGGGTATCATTATACAATATAAGTAGTACGTAGATTTACCGAAAAATACTAATCGTTATTTAACTGTTCTATCTTAAATGTGTGCTTATAAACATTGTCAATTTTTTAATTAAAAAAAAAACTATCACAATTTACCTACATTTAAAAAATTTAATATCGGTTCTTAATATGTGGTCTGCGGCCCCCTGAGGTGCCGCAATACTCATGTCGGGGGTCCGTGTCAGCATTAACACATAACATACATCAATAATAGTGTGTGCATATATTATTACAATATTGTTGGATTATTATTATTTTTTAGGTATTATTATTTTTTTGGTAGGGGGTCCACGATTTCTAAAAATTATTCATCAAGGGACTATGATCTACAAAATGTTAAGTATTGCTCATATAATATAATATTATTTATTATTAATAGGTACCTACTGACTTTGTCACCTCAGGACCAAAGTTAGCATGCTACTGGTTTTCTCGATCTACACGGACAGGTCGCGCGATCAGTAGTACATGCATAATATATTGACCGTTCCTTTGACTCGTGTCAAATTTTGTCGATAGTCCTCACAGTGAACGGCAACAGTGATAAATAATATAATTGTACAAGTATGCCGATCCGACGGCATGGCAAGTAACCACTAGCACAAAATATCGGATGAGTACTCCAGTCTTGGTAATTGTGTTCTTGCACGTGTTTTCGTGTCCGGAAAAAATATACACACCTATACCCTCAATGGCAAAGGATAAATGTCTATTGTGTCGTTTGGGTCTTAGACACCGATGTAGGTCAGACACAGTTAGTGTTCGGACTTTTCTCGATAAATTTATCTAGATGAATATCAGCTAGATAATTATTTGTTCATCTTTTATCTTATCTAGATAAATAGTTACAAGATATCTGAACGTCTTAGATAATTTATTTACTAATCTAAATGAATTCATCTAAATACATTTTTTATTGATAAAAATCGCGAAATTGAACAAACGCATTTTAAATATTTATACAGATTTTCAAACCAAGTTTATGGTTTATAAATAATGTAATTATTTTTATTTATACGATTATTATTATTATGTTCCTTGTGCCCAACTAAAATATACCCAAATTTAAAACATATTTTAAAAAAAATGTGTACCTTTTTTTTATTTAGATATATTAGAGTTGCATTATCTTTATCTTTATCTAGATAAAAAACTACTTATCTAATCCGAACACTGCACACAGTGACTATATTATGTAGGAACCATGGCAAAAGTACCTATATATAAGTAAATTATATATATAAAAAGCACGTTGTGTTGAATTACGTTGTTTCCCGCTGTTGTAGCGTTGCTGTTATGGGTACATAGTGCACGATAATTTTACAAACATTTCGATTTAAAAATATAGTGTTTGAATAATAGCGGTGGCCTCATTTGGTAAGCGGGTGGTGTTGCCGATGTCACCCAGTCTCGTTTTAAATTCACTTAGACGTAATGACCATTTTCATCGTTTTCATATTATGTGGATGGGAAATGAGAAAATAATTTTCAGTTATAATTTAAGTTTATTAGATGTTTTAATATAATATTATGTACGTGGTGTGGGTGTGTGTGTGTTGTGGACAGTCAAAATGTTTGGCCTTTCTCATTGGACTTACGACGGGTCATCGAAAACCAAAAATCATCAGTCGAGTCGAGTATTTATTTTGTATTATGTATGTCTCATTTCTACAAATAATGAAAAAACTGCCCTCCGACGTCACATTGTCACGTATGTACAAAATGAGATCGCTGTGCCACCGATTGCAAGACAATAATTTATCGATTATCTTTCACGATAATATACTGTTCGGGGAGAGCCTTTTTCTAACGAAAAAAACGCGTCGTTAGGTACCTATATAGAATTGGACCGACCGAATGACGCCAGTACGAGATGACAATAAAGCGATATTATTGTATAGGGACTGAAAGTATATTGTGATATTATAACAATACATACTATGCGAGTGTAAAGCCTAAAATATATTATATTATCTTGTACACGTACAGCGAACGAAATAACAATTATATGACATATATGTAGCGTATGCGCCCCCAGTTCGGCAGTCTATAGTTCGAAGAGTTTAATGCATTATTCGAGTCACAATATAGGTAGGTACTCGAAACTATTTCAAGTGCACCGCTCTCTTATGTTGAAATATTATTCGTTTACAGAAACGTAGAGTATAGGCATAATATATTGTAGATAATATAATATTAAGCCAGTAGACTATAATATTATAATAATATGTGGCTAAAGATAAAAACATTGTGTGTTGAGTGTAGACACACTATTTACATCATTCTACGAAAATCATCGAGAATACCCTTTATTCTTTAATTTTAAATATGGTTTATTCCTGCTACAAAGTGTCTTATGGCAATGCAATTTCCGAGACTTTAAGTAAACAGACGTTCATTATGCAAATGGAAATCGAAATCTCTGGTAATTCAATACTCTTCGAGGTGGAACTGATAACATTATGGACATACAATATAATAACGTATTATTACGCAATTACCGCAGTACGCACGGCTCTTTTTTGGTGTACAAATCAGACGCTGACCTGCAATAGAAATTCGTTTGGATATATTATTATATTTTACACAAAATTATTATGTGCAATATAGGCATAACCAGAGGCGTATTTATATATCTTGGTTGCCATTCATTCCGCGTCAACATCGTCGTGCATGCGATTATTATTTTTATATTTTATAATGACCAATGACGTATTATTTCTATGTTGTTTTAATTATCATAGTAAAACTCGGTTACAATATTATACTTATGGTATTATTGATAAACTATTATGTATTTTATTTGTTGTATTTTGTATGCAGTTACAAATTTTTTGTTGATCACAATTAATTATGAATTTAAAATCATTTTCTAATAACGAAATAACATCTCTCTACTATTTTTTTTCTTGACAATTGGTTTTTGTAGTCGTTATCAAAATTATCCGGAATGTTTCAGACATTCATTTGTACAATTCCATAGCCGCAGACTGCTTCGATGATATCTTTTTTTCAATGCTACATTTTCATCGTATCACACCAAGAGAGATACTATTCTAAAAAATTGTATGCGGTTCACCTGACCCCGAAACTGTTATCGATATTCTATATTATTATCAGTTTGTGTGCGCAGTGACGGGCTGTAAGCGTGGAAAACGGAAAACAATTTTTATTTTTATTTTATTTTATTTACGAATTAACTGGTCAAAATACGATGTTAATGTACTGTATTATAATATCATTCTGTGGCTTAGTACAAGAAGACCCAATGTCACATTTTGATAAAATTATGACCAAATTAGATTTGACATTGGTCTTTTTGACATTCGAAAGAATAAAAGGTGGATAAGTGGATGTCGCTCTGCTGTACAGTAGGTTACAAGTGGGTAACTGTAATGGATGGTGTTAAATTTGAATTCAATGATATAATATCATTGTATAAGAAAAACGATTCTGAGCGAAAACGGTCAGTCAGCCTATGATTTTACCAAGTATATTTGATGATATTATTGTGAATAAAGTAATTTATATATAACCTATTAACGTGGAGCCTTGTATTAAATTGTCAATTCTTAGCCATAAAAGTTAAACGTTTTATACATTTTTAACTACAAAATAATTAACAAATTATAAACTTAATAAATGTTGTCAAAATTTGAATTTTAAATGCTTATAAAAAAAAATTGTGCCTATGGACTTTTAATATTTTTCAACTGATATTAGAACGATATATCAGGAGCCTTATATTAAATGTTCACGCTTTTTTACCCAACAAATAAAATTGTATTGATATTTATAGAAAAAATACTAAAAAAATTGAAAACTGACAATGTCCGTAAACCGCTCAAAAATAGTCAAAATATTTTATAAATTTTATGGTATATAGAAAATGCTAATATAAACATTCAGTGAAATTTTCAAGTATCTACAGTCATTCGTTTTTTAATTATAATAAAATAAGAAATTTGTTACATGAGAAATCGAGTGAATATCAAATGTTGTAAAAATATAAATTTCAGACGCTCATAAAAATTTAATTTAAGTTTCTTGTAGACATTTTTTTTTTGATAAAGGTAGACAAGTTTATGAGTGATCTTATATTACATTTTGAAATCTTGGATTTAAAAAGAAAAATTTTTATGAATTCTCAACTCAAAAAAATTTGCTAATTTTTGTGATTTTTCAGTATTTAGTCAAAATTTGAACTTTAAAAGCTTATAAATAAAAACTGTGACAACTTCCGAATACTCCTACAGATAATATAGGTACTACAATACTTTTTATAATAAATTAGAAGAGGTAATTAAATAGCTACTCAGTTACATCATGAGTAGCTTACATGTTATAATATGTAATGTAATATATAGTATACTATATAGGTATATACCTGTTCATCGACAACATTAGTATCAGACATCAGTCTGACTGTACTGCTACACATACTATATTATATATACATAAATGTTACTATTGACAGGTAAGTTAACTACTATGAGTACTCTATCATATTGATCATTCAATATTGAATTAACCACACAAACTGTGTAACCAATAACCATTAAAATAATTAAATTAAATGAATGGTATAAACGGCTATTTTTTTTAGCATAATGTTATAATCTACACTAATAAATATAGGTACTCACGTATATAGCCTAACATAAACACAATTCTGTAGTATGATTTCAATTAATTTATTCAAAAATACATACATAATAATAATAATAATAATAATAATAATAAATAAATAAAAGACAATATTATATTAAACTGACCATTATAATTCTAAATACTATGATATTATACTGGATTTTATAATGATTAATATACTCTACAGTCTACATTTAATAATTAACGTTCAATTGTATATAATGCTCTATTAATATATTTATTTACATACTATATAGCATATAGCTTAATTATATAGCTATATACATATTATTTATGAGTATAATAATATATATAAAAGAAATAAACTATATTTTATATAATAATTTATTATTTATTATATCTAATACATACATTTATGCATAATGCATATATATATTAGTATATAATAATATAATAACAATTTTATTTTATTTTTTAACAAAACTTCTAATGTATTTTCTTCATACCATAATATTGTCATCTCTGTGATCAATTTTGTTAATTATATGCAATATAATAACAGTCAGATCACTAATTTTCTTTTAATAAATAATATTTAAAAAGTGTATGGATATAATATAATTGAGTACCTACATTATGTAGGTATATAATATTATTGATACTAAAAATGGTAATTCACCGAATACGTAGGTACAAATAAGCGATTTAAGGTTTATTACACACAATATTCATACGAATTAAAACGGTTAAATAAGGTTTAATTTAGTCTTCGACGCTGAGTAGAAACAGTTTAAATGCTCGAATTTTGGCAGGAAAAATCATCTGATTAGCTAGGTTATCCCGTAGGCTTAGGCGATAGGCAAAGTGACGTTAGGTAGGTACAATTGAAATTGAAATTTAAAATGGTTTTGTTTTATTAACGAAATTATAATTACATAATAATAAAAACATATTATTACATAAATAAACAATAAATACATACCGCACTCCCGATTAAAAAGTGACACAACTGAAAAAATGTGATTCTTCAATAAAGTTAATTGAAAAAGTACAACATTTTGTAAAACGTTTTGTAACTTCATAAGTTGATCAATTAATTTGATTTTTTCACTATACTCCCTATCATATCTCCTCTTTCCTAAAATTGTTAGATTTTTTTAATTTTTTACTAATCCGCCATTTTTATTTGACAAGTGTCACTTTTAATTTGTCATTTTTTAAATAAAGTTTTGAGTTGTGACGTTTTCAATGCAATAATTTACATTAAAATTGTCGTTATAATTGTTTATTTTAAGGAAAGACAATTATTTAAAACTAAAACTGAATCTTTATTATTTTTATCAAATATAATAAAATTGCGTAAAGATTAAATAAAATAAAATAAATAAAAAACAAAACTGAAAAATCATTGAACTTCATGAATTAAACTTACAGGTTATAATAATAGAACATGACTTAGTTAGGTATAAGGAACCTTGGTCTTTTGCTTATTAAAATGTATTAAAAACAAAACTGAAAAAATCTTAAACTTAATAAAAATATAATTAAAAACAAAACTGAAAAATCATTAAACTTCATTAATTAAACTTACAGGTAATAATAACATAACATGACTTAGTTAGGTATAAGGAACCTTGGTCTTTTGCTTATTAAAATGTATTAAAAACAAAACTGAAAAAATCTTAAACTTAATAAAAATATAATTAAAAACAAAACTGAAAAATCATTTAACTTCATTAATTAAACTTACAGGTAATAATAACATAACTTGACTTAGTTAGGTATAAGGAACCTTGTTTTCAATAAATGTAATCTTAGTCTACCTTAAATTATTATAAAAATCTGCATAAAACTGCGGAATGTGGTTGTTTTTTACTAATGTCAGCAAATCAGTTTTTTTATTTTCTTTAATTTTTAATGGCGCCCTGTATGCATGCTTTAAATCTGCTAGGGGTTGTATTGTCGAGTTCCCTTTACTTTTCCTGTTTAATTTAACAGTTTGAAATTCTTCCGAATACGAATTCTTAAAATAAAACGTATGAATTGAATCCTTTTCAATCTTCCACACCTTCACGGGATAAATCTTCACCTGACTGAAATTGAGTTTGAGATCATCTACCAGTGCCTTAATTGCCGAAAAATCTAAATGTGTCAACTCGTTAACATTGTATGGTTTTCCCCTTTTCTTTGCCATTCGTATTAGTTGTGCATACTGAGATGGTACATAAATGGGACCGAACTTTAATGAATTTTTAACTTGTTTTTCGATTGTGGAATGAACACAGTCCCCTTCATTCTGTGTATGACCAGTTATTAAATATTTATGGGTAATCGAGTTGATATTTGGAAACTTCATAACAGCATACACATAAAGAGCAATCATGTACTTGTTTTTTTGCTGACCACAGCAATTATCCGAATAAAAAACAAAGTCCAACAAATCGGTGCAACCATTATCTTCTTTATCTTTAATTGTATTTTGTAAATACATAAGAACACAACTAGCAATTTCTTCAACTCCACGATTTCCTTCTCCTTCGTGCCAAAAATAACATTCAGTTTGACCAGTATTTAACTCGGAGATAGTAAAATTGAAACTATTCAACTTAGATTTGTAATAAAACACAGAAACGTCACCACGTGGAGCCGGCAAAACTGCTTGCAAGTCATAAACAGATACTATATAATTTGTATTGGATTTCTTTTTGTCTTCATCTTTTTCCTTTCTCGACAACTCTTTTTCCCGTTGATGTGTTTCGTACTTTTCTCTAAATTTTTCTTTATCTTCACCCACAGCGTTCTGGAAGGAAGTGCATAATTCACATTGGTCCTTTTTGGGAGTGAAAAAACTTATGTTATATTCTTCGTTGAATATTTTACTATACATTACAAGATTAACGTGTGAACGACCAGCTGTTAAACAGTCATCTCGGTAGTCTCTCCACAAACTTGATAGTGAATATCCTCCAGCGATATATTCTCGTGTTGTTTGTGCTCGAAGATAATGAGATTCAATTCTAGGTATGGAATCAATGTGTTGGCGGACATCATTTTTTAATTCATCTGAAATTGTTTTATGTTTCATGTGTTTTCCGCGTAATTCTGTTTGGAGAGATGTAGGGATTCCTTTTTTACTGATTACAGTTCGAATTGGACGATCGTTTATATCAAGTGTAGCTTTAAAAAAATGTTTACATACACGAAAACGAGTTTCGTTTATCTCAAAGTAATATGCGTTATTTAGCTTACGATGATTTTCAGTTGATGAATATCTGTATTTGGGCTTGATGGATAGCATACAGGTTGCTATGTAACTGCGCTGCTTACTCAAATCACCTAACGACCAATATTTTTCAAAAATATTCTGCCTTTGAGTCTCATCAATTTTTGAAGTACATTTTTGTTTACACTGATTACCGCAAGGAGGACGCAATTTTCTCACATCGTATTTCTTTTTACTTTTAGAAGCTGAAGTATAGCTTAATCCAGAATTTCGGTTAATTTTTGCTTTTTTGATAGTCCATTGATTAGAATTCACCTTTCTCTTTTTTCCTTTTCTCATAATTTCAAGTTCTGCATTGGAATTTATTTCTGTACGTTCATTGCTATTATTATTTATTCCTGCATTTTCATAATTTTGTTCATACATAACTGCATGGTTATCAATAGAACTGGACGAAGATGAGGAATCGCTGGACGAAGAACTGCTACTTGAAGAACCGCTAGTTGAAGAATCGCCGGTTGAAGGTCTGTTGATCTTTTTTGGTGATAAAATTTTGCAATAGTACTCCGGGTCTACATCTGAATCATAAAAATCACTGCAGTCACTGTTTAATGGTGAAATTTCGTAGCTTACTGATAATTTTTTTCCGGTACTACACTTTTCATCTCGCTCACGTAAGACTAATAACTTACCAGAAGGTTCTAAATAAAATATAAATTATTACCTGATTAATATTGAGTTCATATTAAACCTAATAAAAAAAACCGTTTATTACTAGTTATCAGTGTCGATATTTCTTTGCCTTGCATTGATTTTTCTTCCCTTTGTTTTTCAAGAAGTGTACTACAATGTGGAATATCGTCTGAAGCACACATATCACGTAAGCCTAATGGATCATCATTAGATCCTAATTACAATTAAAATATTGTGTAATTAATATTGAGTTCGCTTTAAACCAAATAAAAAAAAGTTTATTACTATTTATCAGTGTCAATATCTCATTGCCTTGCATTGATTTGTCTTCCCTTTGTTTTTTAAGAAGTGTACTACAATGTGGAATATCATCTGGAGCACACATATCACGTAAGCCTAATGGATTATCATTAGATCCTAATTAAAATTAAAATTATTGTGTGATTAAAATCAAGTTCACTTTAAACCGAATAGTTTATTTTTATTACTATTTATCAGTGTCGTTATCTCTTTGTCAGGCATTGATTTATTTGCTATTTGTGTTTGAAGAAGATTCATTATACTTTTAGCCCGACTGGACATTGAAAGAATATTTTTTTAATATTTTCAACTTGTAAATACTGAAACATATATCGTGTCATAACTTAAAATTGTTTAATAAAATGTATTAAAAACTGTCATAACTCGAAATACAACTGAAGAAGGATGATAGCTAACTAATTATTAACGTCACAACTAAAAATAAAATTGTATAAATCAAATAACATTTAAAATTATCTTAATTAATAACGACATAAGTCGTAATAATACTTTAAGAATAATATAATATTTTAAATTACCTAAATTAATAACGACACAAGTCGAAATAATGCTTTAAAAGTAATATCATAATAAAATATTATTTTAAATTACCTTAGTGAATAATGACACAAGTCGAAATAGTCCTCTTCTGGAAAAATTTTGCATCAACAAAACTGGCACAAGACGAAATAGTACACTTTTAACAAAATAATAATAAACGTTCACTTGAAGTGGTAAAATGCAAGTGAGATATGACACTTTTGATAATATTGTATCAGCAAAATGTTACATTATCAAAAGTGACATTTGCGCCATCTGCTGGTGAAAAATAGAAATAGACTTGTGACGTTTTTGTACAATAAAAGTATGATATTTACCTAACGTATGCCATGATAAGATGTAAAATCACATTTTTTCAGTTGTGTCACTTTTTAAGCGGGAGTGCGAATTACCTATATATTTATATAGTTTATAACTTTCGTAAATTATTTCGTATGTTCTTCGTATTTCGTATTTGCAAAGCCCAAGAATTTTTTTGTCGTTTAGGGGGGGGGGCGGAGAAATATCTAAAAAATGGTATCGCTCCTGGTACTTGGTACCTGGTACTTTGAATGCAAGGTTCGAAATAGGTCACGCAAATTCACGCCAATTGCACGCTAAATATTGAGACAAAAAAAAGTACTTAAAGTACAAAATTCGGATGAGGGGGGGCTGTAGAAATGTTTCTACAGCCCCCCCCCCCCCACTTTGTTTACATTTTTAAACCTGACCTAGTGCCACGCAAATTTCAAAACCAGTCACGCCAATTCACGCTAATTGCACGCTAAATATTTAACCGAAAAAAAGTTTGAAATTCGATATGGGGGGGGGGGGGGGCTGGAGAAACGTACGTTAATAATTGATTTATTATCTATGTCCACATTGGCCACATATTATCTATAGCCGCTATATCTATATTTTCTTGATATTTAAGAAGGTTTATCGGGTTTTTCCATACACATTGTCAATTTTTATTTCAATGCAATGCTCAAAATTTTTTTTTTCGATTTATTTTTTATTTTATCTTAATTTATTATGATAACTGTGGAGCGTCACCCATATTCGGTCAAATAACAAATAATCAGTCAGTTCGTGTTACATCATAGTAGCATCATAGGAGTCAATATTTCATATATTCAATTTTTTTTAATAACATAGTAATTATATCTCATTTATAAATTACAATTTGTATAAAAAAATATTTATGGCATTTTTAAGGTCAATATAAATAAAAAAAAAATGAGTGGAAATTGAATGCAATGTTCCTACTATATTGTTACAATAGCAGTTTAAAGATATTAAAAATACACAGGCACAATTTTTTTATAAGCATTTACAGTACACTGCTGTTGTATAAACAAATTAACTTTTTTTTAACTTTTAAAAAGTTAACAAAAAGTGTATTTTAACTTTTAACTTAACTGAGTTAACCAAACTTAAATTAACTTTTAACTTTTAACTTTTTGTGATTGGTGCATATTAACTCAACTTAGCTGAGTTAAAAAAAATCATTAACTTGCCCAGCCTTGTAAAAATGTATAAAGTGTTCAACTTTTATAGCAAATTATTGAAAATTGCTGTCCACTTTGTTCTGGGTATCTTCCCTAATCTTATTATTCATATCATTCTTACTTGTCACTTATCAAACCTACTTAGGTATTATACTAAGAACATATTATATAGATTGTAGATAACCACGTAAATAGGTTATAACTGAAATACCTAAATTACAAAAGCTAAATATTTTTTCTTATTACTACTTTTTTAAATACTTAAATAATTAAAAAAAGTAATCTAAAATGCTCAAAAAAAAAAAAAAACAAACAAACAAAATTGTTGGCAAACATAGTTCTTTATTTATAGTAATTTTTTCGTGATATAAAATTGGGAACAATTTTATTTTATAATTATTAATAATAATTTACCTACATACCTACAGCTATATACATAATATATCGCTAGTCTGTTGATTTCAGCCATTGCGACGTGCCAAGCCACTATTAATATTTATTGTTTAGTAATGTCACATTTTTTCGGTCAAATACGTAGATAGGTAATATCGTATTTATTATTCCACGTGCCCGACATAGGTGTATCGTACCTATATATAATATTGTTTGGTGGTGCGTGATGCATGAGCGATGAGAAAAATAATAATTATAAAACATCGCAAGTAGCATTATAGACAATTCATAGTATATCCATAGATGTACATAATATTGATATGAGCATATTGTCTGTGTGTGTGTGTTTAAATGTGTGGTTATCGATAACCCTTTAACTTCCGGCGGCGGTGGTTATAATATTCCCAAATGTATAGAAAAATATTGTAGTATTTTGTGAACGACGCTTCTCTACAAACATAACTCATAAGCATAAAATTCGGCCCGCAATACAACGGTCACCTCGACACTTCTCCACCACACCCCACAACTGAACGTCACCACAATAGAACCGCGACCTCCGCTCCTCCACCCCACGACGATAAACCCTCCACCGTATAGCACCAAGCCAACGGCAACCGGCACGGAGCGTCGGAGACGTCAGCGCGTACGGAAACCACAAACTGGCTTTTTATAAGGGCATTTGAAATAGGCAATGTCTAGGGGCCTTTGTCTTTAATCAGTAATTTCGATGCCGCCGCGCATGGAATTTGTGCCCGATAATGAAAAGCGTGATATTAAACTGGTCATTCCTCATAAATTGTAAATTGACAATATTTATTTATATTTAACCATTAGAATTAAGTTTAACATGTAAAATAATTTATATCCCAATAGCCAATATGTAGCCGCGGGTTTCTTATTAATAAAAAAAAAATAAATAATATATGTCATTAAAATGATATAAAAATACGCACAAAATGCGGTCCAAACGCTGAGCGTGGGACGTATTTTCCGGAACCGTCGAGTTGCAGGTAAACTGGCGACGGACATTTATTTTCTGGTAAACGGAAAATTGGTACGGTGATTGTGTTTTGAACAAAAGAAATGAAATAGGCGGAATATTGGTACTATAAAATATTTTATTTTCAGTGGTTCAAAAAATTAAATTAAAATAAATATATTATGTTCACAATTAATATTAATAATATAGTAAAAAAATATGCCGAAAATTAAATTAAATATATATTCATAATAGTAATATGATAGTCAAAAAATGTGTCCAAAATTAAATAATTCATAATAGTTCTAAATTAAATATAAATTCACAATAGTTTCCCTATGATATTTAAAAAAATGTCCATTATAATTTCTTTATTTACGTAACTGGTAATAGTTTCATGACGTTTATATTGAAGGGAAGCATATTTTTTATTTTTTTTTCGAGATGTTAAATTATTAGGTTGTTTATGCCGTATACTTTCAATTCGCATCGTAGATTCATCTTGTTGAATACATTGTAGAACTAACCAAAATGATGGGTTGCTTGTTCCTACAAGCTTATTAAAATAATTATTCCACCCTTCGCAATAGTTATTTGTTCTATCACCACCGTTCAATGTGACATCGAATACATTCCACAAAATTGGAGAAAACATTGGGGTACCGCTAGTACCACTGACATAGATGTCATCAAAATATTTAGCCACTAACAATAGTTCTATAGGAATTATTGTGTACAAATAAGCCATTCCACTGGATACTTCATTGAGAGGTAAAAAAGCTAAAGCATTAATCATACTGCAATTTATTCTGATATTTTTGTTATTTTTATAAACAGAACTTAGACCTAGGTGTTGAATTTTTCGTCTAATTTAAGATTGTTTTTTTCATAGTTTAAGAAACCCTGGTTTTTAACGACCGTACCAATATTCCACGTTCAAAACAACCGAACCAATTTTCTGACAATCTTATTTTCTTCCGTCTTTTATTCGACCTGTCCGTATTGTTCGTGATGTAACAGTATATTATATTATAAATGTGGGCCTGTGGGATTTAGTTTTGGACGAAAAACCGACACACACGTTCTCGGTGATAAGGGATTAAAATAATATTAATTATTATATTAATATATTGGAATGTATTTTTCATAGACACGTTATCGGTGTGTATAATATGTGCGTGTGGGTAACGAACGGTCGAAATGTTTTGCAACAATAAATTATTAAGTATATTATTTTTTATTTATTCAAATTTCGGGCAAAAAAAGGACCTGCTTGATATAATATTATGTTATAGAAGGTATATAATATTATATCGTATTCGTATGGTATATAATTTTATAATGTTATATTTTATAATCGGAACAGCTTCAACAACACTCCTTTCACTTTCTCTCTATCTCTCTTTAGAGTCAAGATGCTCGCTACGTGCGCATTGCGATCGGAGCCGCGGTCCATCGAGTATCCGGCTGCAGCGAGATCGTCGTATTATATTAGGTAGGCATATTATTAACCGGTGGGTGTGTCATTTATACATTTATACGCGTATACCAATAAAGTTCTGTGGTTATAATTATTGTAAATTTTAAAGAAAACTGTCCGAAAAGGGAAGGGTGCATTTTGGCCCAAAACGGTGACGCCCATAAATCTTGAGGAGATTGCATCTCCGATGGCACTTTCAGAACTGTGCCTACATGTGGGTATAGAATAATAAAAATAATAATAATGATTTATTATCCAGAATATAATGCGACTGCCACCAGTGGCGGTGCAGGGGTACCTAAGGCTGATAGTTGCAAGGAGCAGGTGGGTATACAATTATGTATATACCGAGAGATTCATTTAACACAGGAGTACAGGACACTCGCCTTGCTAAAAAATTATCAATGTTTTTGAAAATATTTTCGGTAATCGTGCAGTATATGCTACCTACGGCTCTATACTTCGTTGGTGTAGTATGCTACGGTTAGGTAGAACCATAAAAAGTTACTCAGTACTTAACTACCTTAAATGTTTACGAGCGTTTACTGTTTTAATCTTACTGATTAATTGAGTGCCTGCATATAAAATATTAAGTGCATGAATATAGCATGCACGAATCATACACAACATTTCAAGCAGTTAGTCGAGAGCAAGACCTGTCATTTTTCCTACTAATTTTAACCCAATTTTGTATTTATATTATAATTATTATAAATTTATAATTTATTTTAATTAATTAAATGTAATTAGATACCTAACTATTATTGTATTTATTATTATCAACACCACTAAAATATGTTACTTTTGCATTGTAATAGAATGTGTTAAAAATATTTGCTTTAAATATTTTAATGGTAACCGAAAATTATCGAAATTCCAAATGTGGCCCTCCTAAAATAATAATTGATGATCCCTGAGCCAGGTTCCCTGAACCTAACCGAGTTTTACTATGATAATTAAAACAACATAGAAATAATACGTCATTGGTCATTATAAAATATAAAAATAATAATCGCATGCACGACAATGATGACGCGGAATGAATGGCAACCAAGATTATTGTATGTCCATTATTTTTTGTATTGAGTTACCAGAGATTTCGATTTCGATTTGCATAATGAACGTCTGTTTACTTAAAGTCTCGGAAATTGCATTGCCATAAGACACTTTGTAGCAGTAATAAACCATATTTAAAATTAAAGAATAAAGAGTATTCTCGATGATTTTCGTAGAATGATGTAAATAGTGTGTCTACACTCAACACACAATGTTTTTAACTTTAGCCACATATTATTATAATATTATAGTCTACTGGCTTAATATTATATTATCTACAATATATTATGCCTATACTCTACGTTTCTGTAAACAAATACTAACCTATATTGTGACTCGAATAATGCATTATACTCTTCGAACTATAGACTGCCGAACTGTGGGCGCATAAGCTACATATATGTCATATAATTGTTATTTCGTGAAAAGAAGGTCGTCGTTCGCTGTACGTGTACAAGATAATACAATATATTTTAGGCTTTACACTCGCATAGTATGTATTGTTATAATATCACAATATACTTTCAGTCCCTATACAATAATATCGCTTTATTGTCATCTCGTATTGGCGTCATTCGGTCGGTCCAATTCTATATGGGTACCTAACGACGCGTTTGAAAAATGCTCTCCCCGAACAGTATATTATCGTGAAAGATATTCGATAAATTATTGTCTTGCAATCGGTGGCACAGCGATCTCATTTTGTACCTACGCGACAATGTGGCGTCGGAGGGCAGTTTTTTTCATTATTTGTAGAAATGAGACATACATAATACAAAATAAATACTCGACTCGACACGGTTCCATCCGTTTTGCCGCCGAATATATTGTGTGCATTATTTTCTGTTTCAGGCTTTCATGTCGATTCAATATACATCTATTATTATACCTACACTATATACTTTACTTGAACGTATTTATAATATTATTACGGTATGTGTGGTCTCCAGGTTTTGGACGATACGCGTTTTGCAAACGCTTACAGACTTCTTTAATATTTTATTATGATATATCATAATATCAATGTTTAGCCATTCCGCGTGGCGTTGCTCAGTGGACTCGCTTATGGTTATGTGAACAGTGCCTATAGGTATTATCAGGCAAATCTATGATTAATTTTGGTTGGAAAGTAGAAATTAAGACGTTTTATATAGTGCTACAAATCGAGTGGACGCTAAGCTTTAAAAGCACACAGGAACATTTTTTAATGATTATCATTTGACATTTATTATCATACTAAGCTATAAATATTTACAGAATTATTATAACCGTGCAAAACTATTTAAAAAAAAAATAACGTGGTTTAATTATTTATGTATCTATCTATCTATACTTTCCAACGTATTTCAATACTAATCTGCTATGTTTTTTACTAGGACTATAAAACATATTATATGCAATTGCATAACTCCCAAAGTCCCCTTCCTTTGATTATATATCATATTATTCTGGTATGACGTGTAATTATGCGTATCACAAATATACTCGGCTACTCGTGTCGTAAAATATTATAATTTGTAATGTTGACGATTAAGTCATTGGCTAGCGAAGTAACCAGATTTGGGACCAATGGGTGCAAAACAATTGACACTCAGCCACTCCCCACTCCCCCTCAAAAACTTTACCAAATTATGTCTGATATAATAATATTATTGTTAGACACGACAATAATTGTCGACGTAATAATCGTGACCTTTTCAAATATTATGAAATTGTGATGGCAACGGTGGTAGTGATTATATCTAACCATAGGCGTACAATAGGGGGGGTGGCTGAGGGTGACATAGCCTCCCCACCGTACATTTTTTTAGGTACATTTAGAAGCTAGAATATATTTCGTGTACCCGAAACATTATAAGTTATAGCCTCGCCCTCCTTCCCGCCGTTAAAAATGAATCACTATAATTTAGTCATAGGTTATTATATTGTACGCCGGAAAGAAAAGCTAATTTACTAATTCCCCAATATATACAATTTAATATTAAACTTTTGGTGCACGCTTGACGAAAATTCTTATCATATTATGTCACACATATCGTCTATACCTCTTATCTACCTAGTTATTCACGCTCACGAATCGCCAGGAGTGACGGTTAAACTTAATCCTAATCAAAGTTGTTAATTTATTATTAGGTCAACTGTCAGCAAAAAATAAATAAATTAAATTAAAGACATATGAAGCCTTTTTAAATAATTATGTGTTTCCGTATACCTATTATATGCAATATGCGCATGTCAATTATTATTATTATTTTGTGTATCTGACCGATACAACATACATTTACCTACCTTGATTTATTATTTCTATATGTATAATTATAATGATATTGACCGGTAACCGTCCAGAGGAGCCGTTGGGATCATATTATATTATTATCATTTAAATGTGCTGATAATATTTTAGGAATTAAAAATATAGTATATGAAATAACGTAAAAATATAACAAACAACGAACATAATGCATAAATAAGTTTATACCTTATATGCTATTATACTCACATACTAATTAGGTATCGCAGACAGCAAAAATATACCTAAGGTAATCCTATTTTTTTTGCGTTAAATGAGACTATGCAATATTATAGTATGGGCTTTACACAGGATAAAGTATAAAGTTGTTCCTCGTAATAACACTAATATATAGAGTGTGGCCAAATAGTTACAGGTCGGTATTGGGTATTGGATGATGCAGGTATACAATATTATAATACCAAGGATCTACCAACCATATTAAAACAATAGGTACCTAGACGATTATTAATATTTATAATATTATGCATGTTGCACCTATCTATTTAATTATTATTGTAATATTATTACGCATAGGTACTATATTAGTATTTTATGAAAGGAGTAGGCTAATCGGAGTACTCTAACCATACTTATTCTGTTTTTGGTAGTGCCCAATTAGGTCTTGTATACTACAAAATAACATTTTTATTTCCTAAACCTACAATACGTATACATCGTATTTTTACTGAATAGTCATACATTGTATACATGTGTGTATAGGCTCATTTCATAGATTATTTTTTAGATTCTGAGTGAAACGATGAATGTATTGATTTTACAATGATGTGTGTTTTTTTTTTTATTTTTTTTTTATTTTTTTTTTATTTTTTTATTTTTTTTTTATTTTTTTATTTTTTTTTTATTTTTTTATTTTTGTGTCTGTGTACACGATAAGTAGTCGAAATAATGCTTCGATTTTCGACTTCAGTATCTTGTTCGATGGGAAAGTGAATATCGTTGGTGCATTGGGGAGGTCAAAATTTTAATTTCCCAGTAGTTTTCAAAAGCGATGTGAAAAACAAAAGAAAAATTAAGGAAAAACGGGAATTTTTACGCAAAATCGATTTTTAACAAAATCGATTTTGGTTATTGGTGTAACTCTAAAACAAATGACCGTAGATGCATGAAATTTTCACTGGTTGTTTATATTTGCATTTTCTATACACAATACAATTTTGAAAATATTTTGACTCTTTTTGAGCTGTTTACGGCCATTGTCAGTTTTCAATTTTTTTAGTTTTTTTTTCTATAAATATCAATAAAATTTTATCTGTTGAGTAAAAAAGCTTGAAAATTTAATAGAAGGCTCCTAGGTTATTGTTTCAAATGCAGATGAAAAAAATTAAAAATCCTTAGTCACAGTTTTTAATTATAAGCATTTAAAGTTCAAATTTTGACAAAATACGGAAAAATCACGAAAAATAGCAAATTATTTTGATGAGAATTCATAAAAATTTTTCTTTTTAAATCTAAGATTTTAAAATCTAATACAAGATTCCTCATAAGTTTGTCTAACTTTATCAAAAAAAAAATTTCTACAAGAAAGTCAAATTAAATTTTTATGAGCGTTTTAAATTCATATTTTTACAACATTAGATATTCACTCGATTTCTCATGTACCGATTTCCTTATTTTCTTGTAATTCAAAAACGAATAACTGTAGATACATGAAAATTTCACTGAATGTTTATATTAGCATTTCCTATACACCATACAATTTTGAAAATATTTTGACACTTTTTGAGCTGTTTACGGGCATTTTCAGTTTTCAATTTTTTTAGTTTTTTTTTCTATAAATATCAATAAAGTTTTATCTGTTGGGCCAAAAAGTGTAAAAATTTAATACAAGACTCCTGATATATTTTTACAATAGCAGTTGAAAAATATTGAAAATACATAGGCATAGTTTTTTTTTATAAGCATTTAAAGTTCAAATTTTGACAACATTTATCGAATTTATAATTTATTAATTATTTTGTAGTTAAAAATTAATAAATTATTAACTTTTATGGCTAAGGATTGAAAATTTAAAACAAGGCTCCACGTAAATAGGTTATATATAAATTACTTTATTCACAATAATATCATTAAATATACTTGGTAAAATCATAGGCTGACTGACCGTTTTCGCTCAGAATCGTTTTTCTTATACAATGATATTATATCATTGAATTCAAATTTAACACCATCCATTACAGTGACCCACTTGTAACCTACCGTACAGCAGAGCGACATCCACTTATCCACCTTTTTTTCATTCGGATTTTTATGAATTCGGACAACATAGATCCTGAATTATTGTCAATTAATGAGGTTCTATCTACTGTACCTACTCGTAATATAAATAAATAAACTCAAATATATTTGTTAATATTAGATCGGTACACAATGCTATTTAGCGATGACTATTTCATGAAAAGTTATCCCCTATAGATATGGGTAGCATTCATTTAAAAAAAAATTACCACGTGTATATTTTAACTTCATCACCGCGTGTTTGTCATCGTACGGATCCCGACTTTATAATATTGCATGTCTAAGATGTTGGTCCTCGTCGTATATCACTACAAAGAACGCATTATCATATATTTTAATTGCGTGTTCAGACTTTGGTTAAAGCCAAAGAAATACATCTTGAATAAATAAAAAAAAGGTTTGGTACCCATAGTAAGTTTTTTAGAGTTACAAATTCCGAATTTTGTGTTACTGAAGATCATTATATAAAATTATACTGCATATTATATTGAGTAAGTACTTAGGTACTACGTATAGTAATATTTGATAAATTCGAAAAAAATTGTATTAATGGTGCTAGTCTGACGGGCCTCGGAAAAAGTTATGAATTCATACCTATACCTAAATATGATGACCTCTTAGGGTCTAATACAATCGTATAATTAACAGTTATAATTTATTTTTTATTTTTAGGATATTTTAATCCACGCTCTAATAATAACATGTAGTTACTATATTATAGTGTGCCTTATATAACAACTGAAACTACGTGAGACCCAAAATATAATATAATATTGTTCATTACGGAATAGATTCCAATTATACTTTATTATATTATGTTGTCTCCGTATATTCAGTCTAACAAACGCGTACAGCATCGGAAATTTGCATTTAAGAGCATATATGGGTACATTTTGCGTCATTAGTTTTAATGCTTGTTATACTGAAAATATTTTACCAATATTATTATGTGCTCTACAGACAATATTTTTTTCGTTACGTATTTCAATATTTTAAAGCGAGCTAGCGGTTTGAGAATTATTTTTAATTTATTTAAATGACGCACAAGAATTTAAAAACCTCTATACAAAAATACCTCTTTCCTCCTATTTATACATTCAAGTTTGATAACAGGTCAATTTACTGTAATATTAAAACTAACGACACACAATTGATTCCACTATAATAACCTACGCATAGGTATAAATATTTCTATAATACAAATTGGTACTTTTTATATTATTATATAGTAGTATGTATCAGGTATGTTCTTATCTGGTAAATGATATATGGTATATTAATACGAAAATACGATAAATCAAGTGAAACGAAAATACAAGCCGACTCATAAACTTTTACACTTTATTTGTACAATACAAATTACAATGTATAGTGAACTATACCCACAACAGACTGTATTTTGATATTATACGCAGTTACCTGTCTATTGGTTTATTGGTTTCATGGAAACATTTATTTCATGCAAATAATCTAAGAATTGATTATAATATTATATTCCGAAACCGGGTCATTACCTACACACATAAGTTATTATTTTTAAAATTAATAGATATTTTAAATAACGATAAATGCAAAACTTGTAGGTATAACGTTTTAGTTCTAAATAACGATAAGCACTCAGCTTGGATAACGTTTTAATTCTGTATAATAATAAACACAAAAGTTGAATAGCGTTTTAATTGTAAATAACATAAAACGGATTTTTTTTTTTAGATTTAAGCCCTGATTTGTTCACAAAATATTTATTGGTCACACGGTCAAAATATTTTTCTGCTATGTACCTATATTATCTATACATGGTAGTATGGTACTGGCAATAACTGCAACATATTTGGAACAACATGAACGAAAAAACGTAATTTGATAATAATGTCGCTTACTGTGTTTTATGATTAGGCAGCCAAATTGACAAAGCAAGGTTTTACTAGTTAAAACTAGCATTTACCAATCGTACTCGGTAGGTATACGATATATACAAGTAATTTTAATCTGGGTTAATAGGTACCTACACATGATATAACTGAAAGAATGAGTATTTTTCATTTTCGTTTTATAGTTGGTTACGATTATAATAATCTGAAAAAAATATTTGAAATGTATATAATTATTATGTATAGATATACTTACATAAAAGTTGATAAAACAATTATTATGAAATCATATTCAACAGAGATGTGAGTCTAATTACTATATAATATATAACTGATTAACTAAATTCTTTGCAATACAGATATCACTTAGAAAATAATTATGTACATATTATAATATATAATATAATTTTTACATTTATACTATAGGTACCTATTTTTTGTAAATAATAGGTACATATATAATCATGTATTTGAATCAGCTCATTGGTATAGTTCATACGGTGTTGTAGACGATTCTTCAACTTATATTTTGAAATATAACTTGTATAACGTTGACATTTAAAGTGAAAATGTATCTTTTACTTTCCTTGAACTTCTTTAGCCATTAACCATATTTTGAATCCGAATCTGAATTTTGACAATATTTCATTCATTTTTTATTACTGGAATAAAAAATGACTCTTATTGTTATGACAAACGTATAATAATATAGTGTGTTTAAATCGTTTTAAATGTAACGAATGCGTATATTATTATGGCACGCAAAATACCGGTTTAATAATTAATATAAAAGAATATATTACGTAATTAAATATACATATTTTTATAATCTTATAAGAAATCCTAATGGGTTTTCGTGTAGCGTATTTATATTTTATTACAATCCATTTATTATTACAAACTGAAGTCGTTAAATTGTTATTATTATTAATATTTCCTTTTTAATTTGTTTGACAATACCACGATCATCATATTAGCATTACCCATAAGGAACCACGAGGAAGTGACTAACACACACACACCCACGCCACGTACATAATATTATATTCTAATAAATAAATATTAATGATAAAATTAATTGGCATAGAATCTACAACTAGTATCTAACACTGTAAATACTTAATTGCATCGAATTCCATTATTTCTCGTCATTGGAGTTCTAAAAATAAAATAGGTCAATCTCTTATATCATAACTAATAAGATATATTATATAAGAAAAGATAATAATTATCCACCAATATTGTAATAATATGCACTCATGTCACTTATTATTGACGTATGTTAAGCGTTAATGCTGACGTGGACCCCCAACATGAGTATTTCGGAATCTCAGGGGCCGCGAACCTCATATAAAGGACAGCTGTATTATATAATAGTTTTTTTAATGTAGGTAAATTGTGATATTTCTTTTATGTTTCAAAAAATAACAATGTTTATAAACACACATTTGAGATCAACAGATAAATAATGATTAGTATTTTTCGGTAAATCTACGTAGGTACTACTTATATTGTATAATGATATCCAAGTATACCTACTTGTATTTATTAAACTTATTTAAAATCAATTTTTGTGATTATAGATAATAATTTATATAATAATATTTTTATTTAATGTATAGTACAAGTTCTTCATTCATTGTCTGTTTCGCTTATGGACGCCAAATTTTTTACACAACCGTCGAACAATGTTAGGTATAAGTACCTATTATATGTACGTTCTTTCATAATAATACACCGTATAGTATCATCGTACCTAGGCGGAGGATTTCAATACAACTGTAGGCCACGTATTCCTCCCGGGGTTGTGATAGTTTTTTCCGTATTATCGAGAACCGAGGAGAAACCCGATATAGGGTTGTTATGTTTAGAACATGAATTAAAAACATTTGTTTAAAAAATATTTTTTCATTGATTTAAACAAATAAAACATAATATATTTAAAACAGTATAAAATCCATGTGATTAATGTGTTTTTTTCGGTTTATTATTAATAATAAACAATTATAAATATCCTTCAGAAAAAAAGGTTAAAGTATTAAATAATTATATCTATTAAATACCATCCATCATTTCAGTTTTTTTTTAAATTTTATTGTAAAATTACCAAATCTAAAATATGTTTACTTAATAATTGATATTATGATGTCCACATAAAATATCTATTCAGAAATATTTAAAATACATTTCAAATACTTTTAAGATTTACAATAAGTAATAAGTAAACAGTGAAACATATATCAGCACACGACATATTGGCATATATATAATTAAGTAAATAACATATTAAATTAAAATTAAGTTATTTAAACAATTTTACTCAAACAATTTGTTTGGTTAAAAGCAAGGCTGGGCATTAACGAGTTAAAAAATTAAAGTTAAGTTAAAAACTTAATTTTATATTAACTTTTTAACTTAACTTGTTACTTTTGGCTTTTCATTAACTTAACTATAAAACTTACTAAATGTCTTTCTTAATTTACGTCAGATTAACGGGTTAATTTTTCATTTTAAGAAGTAAGTTAAGTTAATTTATTTTGTTTTTAATTTTATAATATTTCACTATTTCGATCTATTTAGTTTTCATGTCAAAAAATATGTATCGGATATTGTTTGAAGTTAAAAATTTATATTATTCGAATCTAACTTATATGGAAATACTGTATGAAGTATAAACACTATATCCTATAATTTAGTTTTCGGTTGGGAAGAAATTAAGTACGCTAGTAACTTAATAAAAAGTTAACAAAAAGTGTGTATTACCTTTTAACCTAACTGAGTTAACCTAAAGTTAAGTTAACTTTTAACTTTTTGTTATTTGTGCATATTAACTTAACTTACTGAGTTAAAAAACAAGTTTAAAACCAAAAATACAGTTTTTGGTCTATGATTCTTCTGATTTACTCTGATTCCTCTACGTCTGCAGTTTCGTGAATTTACGATTACCTATATAATTACACGATGGTTCCTATAAATACTATATTTAACCGTCGTACTTAATATATTGAAGCCACGTAAAACCCCGCGTCCGACTATCATCGCGATATAATATATTATGATTCAATGTTTGCATGTATCGGCTGAAAAATATAGTATATATAAGTTATAGGTATATAATATGTTACATAAACTAGTGAAAACGATTCCATGGTCAAGTGCAACTCCGCAGTGAAAACGAATGTATAGTAACCTATTCATAGGTAGAATGAACTGTGCAAGGACGACACGATATAACAATATATTATTATTATTTATATACTGGACTTACGTCTTACACGAAGTATAAATGTATAATACGACCAACAGTGTGTGAAGAAAAAATTGTATCATCGTCGGTACTTATAGTCTCCAACTGAGAAAACAGTTGTAATATGTATGTTATATAAATACATCCTCATTTCAAGTTTACTTAAAACGTAAAAGAATGCTTTTATAAATAACGTAAATGTAACATTACAAGAACTACAAAGGTCCAACTAGCTAACAACGTTATCTATACTATAAAAGCAAGTCCCAATTTTTTGTAACGCATACAAATCGACACCGTGTACATTTGAATTGTTCCGAGAAGTAAAATTCAACAATCTAAATATATCTTACTTCTATATTCATATATATTTACGTGCTAAATATACGCTATATATATATACGTTTGAAAATGGAATATGTGTGTCGAATATACTCTGAAACTAGTCATCCGAATTTCTTGATTTTTTTTTAATGAAAGAGTGCATCGCGGACCAGGTTATGTGCTTAATTTATAAAATAAACAAATCGTATGCACTACTGCAAGAGCAACAGTCCCACTATTTGCAAACAACTTTCAACTGATGTGGAGCACGCGAGACAAAATAAAATTTACAACAAAATAATGAACATCAATTTGATGTTAAAATAAAATTATGTTTCATCAAACGTCAAAGAAAAGTAATGTGATTTATCTGACACCTAACAGACATGAAACATTAATACAATTCATTGTTAATGATCTAGTTTGATCTAGCGTCCAACATTTCGGAAGTGCTGAAAGGCATGTTTAAAAAATTTAAGTGGGGATGAGGGTCTAACTCGGGTTCGTTTGTGGTATACATTTCAAAAGTGTCTTTGAAGGTGGCAAATTCTGGGTCGTAATTTGAGTCGCTGCTATTTTTTTGGAAGGCTTCCGCGAAGGCTTTGGTTATATCCGATGGTGTTGAGAGTGAAGTATTGTTATGTTGTAGAACCAGGGGTAAACGGTGATACGATATACCTTTTATTGCTTTGATTTTATTCCAGACTTCCCTTGAGGGAGTGTTGGTATTTATGGAGCTGGTATATTTTTGCCATGTTTCTGTTCTGCTTTTTTTGGTGATGTATCTGGATTGAGCTCGGGCTTTTTTTAGTTGAATATGGTCGAGAGGGGAATTTGATTTTTTAAATTTATTGAGACATCTTTTGTACCGTTTTATTGATTCGTTGCATTCATGGTTCCACCAAGGAACTAGGTTCTTTTTGGTGTTATGGTTTGTTTTACCTATTGCCTTAGTGGCTGCCATTAGGATAGTGTGTGTGAAATTATTAGTTAAAGAATTGATCATGGTTTGATTGATGGGCGAGTCAATTTCTATTGGGTTCTCCGTGATTGATTGACTTATGAGGTCGTTGAATAGTTCCCAATTAGGTTTTTTGGTGTTCCATTTGGGGGGGAAAGGTATTTGGGGAGATTGGTCAAGTAACTCTATGGATATCGGCCAGTGATCACTACAATTATATTCGGTGAGAACTTTCCATTTTGTTTTAGGTGCCAGAGAGGAGCTGGTTATTGACAAGTCGATAGATGAGAAGGAGTTATTTGCTACATTATGTCGAGTGTGTTCTCCGGTGCTGAGAAGAATGATTTGTTCGTTGTCGAGGAATTTTTCTACAATTTTTCCTCTAGCATCGGTGTAGTTAGATCCCCAAATTGGGTTGCGACTGTTGAAGTCACCTAAGAATGAAAATGGTTTTGGTAGTTGTCTGATTATGTTGTTTAGATCGTTGAGTAGAAAGTTGGAGCTGTCTGGCAAGTAAATATTGCAAATACATAGTGGATTTTTGGTGTGTAAAGAGATGGCTATTACTTCTAGATTTGATTGTATGGGAATTTCCGTGCTTTCAATGAGGGTACTGACAAAGACGGCGACGCCGCCACTTGCACGGAGATTTGTTTGACGATTTTTGAAGTATCCATTGTATCCTCGTATTGTGAAGGAAGCGTTGGGTCTAAGATTTGTTTCTTGGAAACAGAAGGCAATGGGTTGGATGGAGAGCTTTGCTCGGTGGATGTCAGTGTAGTGCTTTTGTAGACCATTTATGTTCCATTGAATAATATGATTCATAGATAATATATTTTTATAAGTTATGAAATGAGTGATGATATGGTTGTTCAGCTATATGTGTGTTGTATTGATTGAGTATGGCTTATGCTGGGGAATCTTGAGGGGGTAGTGATTGGAACAGGAGTTGTGTTAGCTTTGAAATGCGTAATTTGAGTTTACGATCCTTTACTATCTCTCGAATCGAGTCTATTAAGTCCATCAGAGATATTAAATCGGAATTTGCATTTTTGGTCAGCGTGTGAATGTTCATTGATTTGAGAGTAAAATTATCTAGGATGTATTTAAATTGAAGGAAAGTAATTGGTGAGGAATCGTTGGTGGTGAAAAATTCTTCCACTGTTTTTAGGCCCTCTTCATAGGCGTTTTCTTGTCTGTTTGACGAGTTTGATCGCGAACGTATTTTAGGTTTTTTTTTGGTGTTTTCATTGGTCGGAATGGTCGTGGGGGAGTTTAAGATGTTTGGTGAGGAGGGGGGTTTTGAGGATGACGATTCGGAGAAAGGTCTTTTAAAGGTCTCGTTTTGAGGTGAGTCGTGGGATGCATCCGGAGTGATGTTTGATAGTGAAGAATGCTCTGGTTCATTGGACCAGTCCATAGTGATTTTTTCGAGAAATTCTAAATCAGGAGTTGAGGGTGGGAGAGTGTCTACTATTTGTGCTTCAGTGGTAATATCAAGAGTGTTGGTTGCATTGGAAAAAGACAGATGATCACTTTTAAATTTATCTTCAGTGTTTTTATTACAGTTTGTTGTAGTGTGGCCAACAGATTTACATAAAAAACAAGTTATTTTGTCGTCAGTGAAAAATATTCTGAATTGATTATCGTTTACATTGATTAGTAATGAGCGAGGGAGCTTAGGGACGTCATCATAATTTATATAAATTTGGCGGCGAAAACTCATTATATGTTCATAGCCTTCTACCTTGATTCCGGCTTTAAGGTGTGTAATTTGTGATATAGGAACAATGTTTGAATTTTTTAGGGCGTCTACAATTGCTTGGTTTGGAATAGATGGACATACATTAGATATGATAAATCTTTTTGCTGGATTTATAAGTCTGCGTATTTGAATAACGTGGTCGTGAATATTAATATGATTTGTTGTTTGCATTAAGTTGTCCAAAATTTGCTTATTTGACAAGAAAATACAAAAGCGATTATTAGATATTCTTGAGACGAATTTTATGTTATTGGGTTGTACTATTTTTCCGATCGCTAAAATGTATTGTATTTGAGGTACACCATCTATAGAATTAAAAACGATAGCGTGATCCCTGCTCGGAATTTTATCCGTGGCAGCCGCATATGTGCAATTTATATTATTATCTGTGTTATTGATTAATGTAGTACTGAAGGTATGTGCTAATGATGTCTGTGAACTGGTCGATATATCGTAGTTATTGTGGGTCGCGATAACGGCTGTGGCATGTGTGTTATCGGCTTGCGGTACGGGAGAGGAGGAGGGTGTAATGTTCTTATTGTTGGTACGTTGCGACGAGTTGTTGGTGGTATTGCGCGTGGTGGGAGTACAGCGATTTGTAACCGCCGCGGCCGTGGTTGCGGATGATCGAGGAATCGAAGGTGTTTTAGTTATTTGTTTGAGTGGTGATGGTAGATTTGATTTAGATGAGGCGTTTAAGCTTTTGGAATTTGAAAAATTATTAGTAAATGTGTTGGGGTTGGGCGTTGTGCCCTTTGATTTATTCATTACACGAATAGTACGGCGTGCAGGGGTTATAATATAATAATCAAATCATATTACCTGCTAGACGACGATAAGGTAGACGTGCTATCGGCAGCTATAAAAACGATAGCGATATAACACACGTGTTTCACGGACGGTGGTTAAACACGAACTGTTATTATTATAATTGTTCATAAATTGAAACTATTATTATCAACTATAGTAGTATAAACTTTTAATAATGTTTGCCTTCTAATACATTGTCATAACTTGACATCGAGAAATCACAAAAATGCTGGGTTTTCCGCGTTTTAATTATAATACAATATTGTCATATTTATAAAATGTATTTAACACCCAATTTAATAATCAGTGGTGAATTGAAATAAATTGAAAAATACGTTAGCCGTCCGCGCTAAACGATAAATAAAATTATCAACCCCCCCCCCCCCCCCACTATATTATAGGCTGGACCGAGCACAAACAGCTAACATATTTTTCGTGATATTTTAATTCACCACTTATTATAGGTAAAATAGGGTAGAATAAACGAGGTTCAATGTAAAATCATTTATTTTAATGAATAAACAAAGCATAATAATAATTAATTACTAGTACCTACACCCAGAGGTAACGATGCGTACCATTTGTATTTTGTATTTTTCTTTTTTAATTATGTACCTACGATTATACATATTTTATATTAAGAACATGACATATAATATACTACGATGTACACCATTGATGATACCTATAGATGGTTTTATTATTTCAGACATTAGTTTCTACCGTCCCCCCGTCCAAGTAAAATAAGGGGTAAATAGAAGGGGTAGGCAAAAATAATATAAAAATAGTAGGGGAGCCCCGTCCCCCTGCACACCCCCCAATTCGAGCACTGTGCATACCTATACCTACATAAGGTTTAATGACAATATTAAGAAAAACCATTTAAGCACGAGAGCTCCGTCTTATTCTAAAGTTGTTTATTTTATTAAAAATAAGAAACTGCTATTGTATCATGCATAATATATTATAAGCATTACTAGTATTAAAACTGTTCACTAGGTTGAGGGTTTGAATTGTACATAACGTCTGGAAAACGAATAATTTCTTTATTTAATTACTATGATACTATAATATAGCGTCTTGTTTTCTTTTAAAAATACTAATTTTTCAAAAGTGACATTTGATAATTTATTCCTACAAGTTTTATGCTACAGCCTACAGGAAATCACCTGTAACTACTTAATTTTCTTTGTATTCGCATAATAAATATTAATTATGATAGTAAAAATCATAATTGGTTATAATTTGAAATTAATTAACACTACAATTAAATGATCGTATATTCATAAATTTAAATTTTCAGCTCCTTTTACACATATTATACTAAAACAGTCAAACAGTCGTGTTTGGTAGGTAGGCACGTAAAAATAATCGTAAATATTAATTTGTCAAAATATTGCATTTATGTATCGCCAGTGTCGAACTGGTCATAGCCGCTACGCCACGAACGCGTCAGTGGCACCCTGCCGTATTTGTATTGAGGGGCTGCGATAGTACTATGAATATTGGATATTGAATATTATTATCTATTATAATATAATAATAATTATACCATTAAAATGTGCAATACTATTATAGTATTATCATTTCATCAAAAATTACTGATATAAAAAAATCAATTACGCAACTTGAATCGCATTAAAAAATAATATGTTGTATAATATTATATGGTAAACCGGGGTGAATAAAAACACTTTAAAACTTTTAAGTATCACAACAACTTTTCTATTTGGGTTTTAGAAATGATCAATACATCAAAATATTGGTCTCATCGAGCACTTTAAGTATGTATATTCAAATTGTGTTTATGTTTAATAAAAGTTTTATATTTTTTTTAAGTACTTTGTTTCTATTCACCAAAAGATGGTATCAATAATAAACAATAATAGACACATTCATGGTTTTTTGGTGTATTTTTCTATTGTATCAACTGAAACAACGAAAATACAAGCCGACTCATAACTAACTTTTACACTTTATTTGTACTATACAAATTACAAAGTATAGTGAACTATACCCACAACAGACTGTATTTTGATATTATACGCCGTTACCTGTCCATTGGTCTATTGGTTTCATGGAAACATTTATTTCATGCAAATAATCTAAGAATTTTGATTATAATATTATATTCCGAAACCGGGCCATTACCTACACACATAACCTATTAATTTTAAATTTAATAGATATTTTAAATAACGATAAATGCAAAACTTGGATAACGTTTTAATTCTGTATAACGGTAAACGCAAAACTTGGTTTGGTAACGTTTTAATTCTGAATAACCTAACCTAACCTAGCCGAATTGACAAAGCTAGGTTTTACTAGTTAAAACTATGATTTACCAATCGTATTCGGTAGGTATACGATATATACACGTAATTTTAATCTTGGTAAATAGGTACACACGATATAACTGGGAGAATGAGTATTTTTCATTTTCGTTTTATAGTTGCTTACGATTATAATAATCTGAAAAAAATATTTGAAATGTATATAATTATTATGTATAGGTATACTTACATAAAAGTTGATAAAACAATTATTATGAAATCATATTCAACAGAGATGTGAGTCTAATTACTATATAATATATAACTGATTAACTAAATTCTTTGCAACACAGATATCACTTAGAAAATAATTATGTACATATTATAATATATAATATAATTTTTACATTTATAATATAGGTACCTATTTTATGTAAATAATACTTATATAATCATGTATTTGATTCAGCTCATTGGTACCTATAGTTCATGCGGTGTTGTAGACGATTCTTCAACTTATATTTTGAAATATGACTTGTATAACGTTGACATTTAAAGTGAAAATGTATCTTTTACTTTCCTTGAACTTCTTTAGCCATTAACCATATTTTGAATCCGAATCTGAATTTTGACATTATTTCATTCATTTTTTATTACCGGAATAAAAAATGACTCTTATTGTTATGACAAACGTATAATATAGTGTGTTTTAATCGATTTCAATGAAACAAATGCGTATATTAGGTATTATGGCACTCAAAAAACAGGTTTAATAATTAATATAAAAGCATATATATTATATAATTAAATATACATATTTTAATAATCTTACAAGACATCCGAATTGGTTTTCGTATAGCGTATTTATATTTTATTACAATCCATTTATTATTACTAACTGAAGTCGTTGAATTGTTATTATAATTAATATTTCCTTTTTAATTTGTTTGACAATACCACGATCATCATATTAGCATTGCATTACCCATAAGGAACCACGAGGAAGTGACTATCACTGCCCTCTATAAATATTATTAATTAATTAATTTAAACTTAGTCGTAAATATATAACTATAATAATTACAAGTGCCGTGAGTTCATCAATTTTCACTACGCATCATAATATAAGAGTGTCCAACCATGTCGGTGTCCAATCCGCGTAGGTCAATCGTCTCGGGAGTGGGGGTGGTCAAAAATTGAGAAAACGACTTAATTATTTTTTATAATAGCATAATATACGGTAATTTTTCAGGTGACTTTTGGTTTTCGATGACCCGTCGTAGATCCAATGAGGAAGGGCAAACATTTTGACTGTCCACAACACACACACACCCACGCCACGTATATTATATATTCTTATAAATAAATATTAGTGATAAAATTAATTGGCATAGAATCTACACCTAGTATCTATTATCTAACACTGAAAATACTTAATTGCATCGAATTATATTATATCTCGTCATTGGAGTTCAAAAAAAAAATTTGTCAAGCTCTTATATAATAACTAGTAAGATATTATATAAGAAAAGATAATAATTATCCAACAATATTGTAATAATATGCACTCATGTCACTTATTGACGTATGTTATGCGTTAATGCTGACACAGACCCCCAACATGAGTATTGAGGAATCTAAGGGGGCCAGCTGTATCATATAATAATTTTTTTTAATGTAGGTAAATTGTGATATTTCTTTTATGTTTCAAAAAATAACAATGTTTATAAGCACACATTTGAGATCAACAGTTAAATAACGATTAGTATTTTTCGGTATATCTACGTACTACTTATATTGTATAATGATAGCCAAGTATACCTACTTGTATTTATTAAATTTATTCAAAATCAATTTTTGTGATTATAGATAATAATTGATATAATATTTTTTTTATTTAATTTATATTACAAGTTCTTCATTCATTGTCTATTTTATTTTAATAATATTATGTAGTAAAATATCGCAATATAATATTTCAATTATTATTTTTTAGTCCGCTCACCATTTAAAAATGCATTTACAATTGTGTAAAATATAATAATATAATCTTCAATTTCACGATAGGGCTATTATTATTAATTATAATATAATACTGTTCATCTGTCCTAAATCAATCCGACATTTCTTCTGTTTCGCTTATGGACGCCAAATTTTTTGCACAACCGTCCACCAATGTTAGGTATAAGTACCTATTATAGGTACGTACTTTCATAATAATACACTGTAGTATCGTACCAAGGCGGAGGATTTCAATACAACTGTAGGCCACCTATTCCTCCCAGGGTTGTTATGGTTTTTTCCGTATTATCGAGAACTGAGGAGATAACCGATAGGGTTGTTATGTTTAGAACATGAATTAAAACCATCCATCATTTCAGTTTTTTTTAAAATTTTATTGTAAAATTACCAAATTTAAAATATGTTTACTTAATAATTAATATTATGATGTCCACATAAAACATCTATTCAGAAATATTTAAAATACATTTCAAATACTTTTAAGATTTACAATAAGTAATAAGTAAACAGTGAAACATATATCAGTACACGGCATAACTAGTTACTTTTGGCTTTTCATTAACTTAACTGTTAACTTACTAACTTTTAACTTTTTGTTATTGGTGCATATTAACTTACTGAGTAAGTACCTCTATGATTCTTCTGATTTACTCTGATTCCTCTGCAGTTTCGTGAATTTACGATTACCTATATAATTACACGATGGTTCCTGTACCAACCATATATTCAACCGTTGTACTTAATATATTGAAGCCACGTAAAACCCCACGTCCGACTATCATCGCGATATAATATATTATGATCCAATGTTTGCATGTATCAGCTGACAAATATAGTATATATAAGTTATAGGTATATAATATGTTACATATTATGTAGATTACCTAGATCTATGTCGTCGGGCAAACGCATCAAAAATAAGTACATCTCGCTGCGTGTTTTTGATTTATTACATAAAGATTGGATCGTAATCGTCTATGATGGTTCAAGCCGTGCTGGTCATATTATTATGGATTTAATCGACTTCCCGAAATCGTACACATACGGAAACTAGTGAAAACGGTTTCGTGGACGAGTGCAACTCCGCAGTGAAAACGAATGTATAGTAACCTATTTATAGGTAGAATGAACTTCGCAAGGACGACACGATATAATAATATATTATTATTATTTATATATTGGACTTACGTCTTACACGTAGTATAAATGTATAATACGACCAACAGTGTGTGAAGAAAAAATTGTATCATCGTCGGTACTTATAGTCTCCAACTGAGAAAAAAGTTGTAATATTTATGCATATAAATACATACTTATTTCAAGTTTGCTTAAAACGTAAAAGAATGATTTTATAAGTAACGTAATTGTAACATTACATGAACTACAAATGTCCTTTAAAATTAACTAGCTAACAACGTTATCTATACTGTAAAAGCAAGTCCCGATTTTTGTAACGCATACAAATCAACACCGTTCAACGTAACGTCACCAAATTTTTTACCGTTATACCTGACAGATCTACCAATCACCGTGTACATATGAATCGTTCCGAGAAATAAAATTCAACAATCTAAATATACCTATACTTCTTTATTCATATATATTTACGTGCTAAATATACGCTATATATTATATATATATGTGTGAAAATAGAATATTTGTGTTTAAAAGCTCATACTAAAATGTTACAATGACATTTGAAAAATCTTAAAAATCCTTTGTCACAGTTGTTATTTTTATAAGCATTCAAAGTTCAAATCACAATATTTAGCAAACTTTTTTGAGTTGAGTATTCATAAGTTTATTTACCTTTATCAAAAAAAATGTCTACAATCAAATCAAATTAAATTTTTATATTTTTTTAAAGATCGACGTAAAAGACCCTTTTTTCACATATTTGATTTAGTGGCTATTATTGCAAAAACGTTTGATAATCTTATCAATAATTTATCGTTATCGAACTTAATATAGCTGGAGTTGGTAAATTGTGTCCCCCAAAAAAAGTCAAGGTCATATATTATATGGAACCAGTAAACTAAGTCGCCAAAAAAAGGTCACAGTCATTTTTTATGTAAATTGCGGCCAATGTACTTTTAAAACATTGGTACGTAAATTTCGTCCAGGAATATTCCGATTTCCGGTTAGATTCGTCACGTCCAAACATATTAATATTTAATTAATTATCTTACATTTTAAATTGTACCATAGCATTGATATAATTTATTTTATATTAAATATAAATGAATACGAATGATTTGTTTCGGTATTATTGCAGTAGACAGTAGTATATTAACTATAACATTTGAAAGCTACATAATATAAATTAATATTATTAACCTAAACATAGGCTTTCGCAAACTTTATTTCATACTTTAATTTACCTACTCAATATATCACTCACTATTGAAGGCATAACTTATGTAATCATTCATATAATCAAAAAAAAATACATTATTATTTTAAAATTAAAAAGAAGTATATTAACTGTATTTACACAGTTTTAAAATTGAAATAAATACAATTTTAATAACATTAATGATAGTATTGTATTATGACATTTGTATGTAATATAAATATAAAAGTTCGTAACTTCATTCTTCTTTTGATTAGAGTTAATGTTTTAAATGTCTTAATCACCTCATCGACATTGATACTTGATGTCAATTCTTTCTCGATGAACATCGTCACTCGCACGTGCTGTATTGACAATAATAATATTAAATTATATTCGTCTTCGAACTGAAAACCAAATTTCTATAGGAAAAAAGAATATAATATAGTATACTGTTTAGTTAAAATTCATGTTTTTCCTCAGTCGCCATTTACCCGCTGTTCGTAACAATGAAACGTCGACGAAATACTACACCTAATACCTATGTCTAAGTACTTTACCTATCTGAATTGATACAGACTGTTAATACGTTCCCACCTTTAGCTGTATCCACCAAAACAACGTTTTATAATGGAAATATACAGTAAAAGATTTATTTTTAAATATTATAAATCGTGTATTTCGTATACATAATATAAGCGCACGTAAATTCAACCGATTTCTTCAATTTAGATTCTGAACGAAGCGATGAATGTATTGATTTTAGTATTTTACAATGATGTGTGTTTTTTTTTTGTCTGTTATCATCTTTTAAGACAGTAAAAGTGCTTGGGTTTTTTTCAACATTTCTAACTTTTCTGATAGGAAAGTGAATCTAGTTGGTACTTTGAGGGGGTTAAAAGTAAATATTTTCCAGTAGCTTTGTAAAGCGCTGTGAAAACAAAAGAAAAATTAAGGAAAAACTGGAATTTTTACGCAAAATCTGTTTTGAGACAATCAGTTTTTGGGGGACGAGGTGGCCGAGCGGTCTAACGCGACGGATTCGGCACAGCCGGTCCGAGTTCGATCCTCGAACACCGGGCGGCATTTTTCTCCGTGCAAGTCACGGTGTCCGGAGAACAAGTGCCGCCATCCCCCACCCGGGCATGGCAGATACCTACGGGTGCCCAATGAAAAATTCTGCCAAACCCAACACACACGTGTTCCTGCCATATGCAAGAAAAAAAAAAGTTTTGGTTTTTGGTGTAACTCTAACACAAATGAATTTGTTTATAATTGTATTTTCAAGAATAATTAGAACTAAGAATAATAACATTTTCCAAATATTTTGACTCTTTTTAAGCTGTTTTTGGACATTGTTTGTTTTCAATTTTTTTGTTTTTTTTTCTATAAATATCAATACAATTTTATTTGTTGAGTAAAACTGCGTGAAAATTTAATGCATGGCTCCTGATGTATTGCTACAATAGCAGTTTAAAAATATTAAAAATACTCAGTCACAATTTTTTTTTATAAGCATTTAAAGTTCGAATTTTGACAAAATTTATCAAATTTTAAATTTAATAATTATGTTGTAGTTAAAAATGCATAAAATGTTCAAATTTTATAGCAAGGATTGAAAATTGAAAACAAGGCTCCACGTAAGTAGGTTATACATAAATTACATTAATCACAATAATATCATCAAATATACTTGGTAATATCATAGGCTGACTGATCGATTTCGCTCAGAATCGTTTTTCTTAAACAATGATATTAAATCATTGAATTGAAATTTAAAACAATCCATTACAGTGACCTACATGCAACCTACGGTACAACGGAGTGACATTCACTTACCCACTTTTTTGAATTCATTCTACATACAAATAGCTATAATTAAATAAATAGCTTTATACACCGGTCAATGGGTATAATATAATATGATATAATATATATTATTACAATTAACTTGCTTTCTTCAGCCTTTTTTTGTGTTTAAATTCTGATATTACAAAACGTTAATTTGTGTACAACCATTATTATTAACAATATTTGAATTATTTTGAGCTGTTTATGAGTTTATAGACATTTTCAGTTTCTAATTTTTTTAGTTTTTTATTCTATAAAATTAGTTTTTTTTTATTATTTTTATCTATTTTATATCCACTTTTATCACGGAACTTCATATTAAGCTTTCAACAATAAGTTATTACAGTTCGACAATTAGAACCCCTACTTTGTTTCAATAGTTTTAATGCATCATTTTATGTAAGGACTATTTGAATTAAAAATTATAATTATTTCATATAATAATAATGTATAATAATATACTGTATTTTCAACAATAAAAATTCTAAATAACAGACAAACAGGACTTCACAAATATAAATCATTCACTGAAAAAAAGTACTTCAGTCTCGTGAAACTCTGAAGTGATCACACACAGTTTAAGAAACGCTGGTATGTATAGTCTATAGTTACAATATTATTATATATCTACTGTATTGATATTTGATTAATTTGATTATAATTGAGTCCTGAAGATATAATTCATAACAAGTAGGGTTTTAAGTTTATAAACTAGAATAAATTTGTTTTATAGCAGGTAAGGTATGGAGATATAGTTACAATACATTGATAGTTGATCCCATATATTTAATTAAAATACAATTTATAATATTAGACTATGGGTAAATTAACTAAGCTTATTTTATAACTTTAAAATATAATTATATATCATACAAATATAAAAAAGTATAATATATAATTTAAAAAAGGAGATATTTTTTTCTAATATTTCCTTGTGTTATAAATATTTATAACAAATATTGCATTAGTAAGGTCTTTCTCCCGTACAAGGGCGTCCATAGGAATTTGTCAAGGGGAGGGCAAAATATTTTCTTTTTTATCTCACTATCCTATTAGTTATAGAATAAGTTATATTTAAGTATTTTTGTGACATGTTTTCTATCATATAGACAAGGAATGCAAAAATATTTATGAATTATACGTAGATAGTAAGTTAAAAATTAATTTGAAATGATTGTTATGTAATTTTAAATTCCCATATGAGTTTTTGTATGAGTTTTGATTATCTAGCACAGTTCATAAAAGGACTTTCCCTGAGAAAAAACTTACAATTTTTGTATTTTTTTTTTTTTGTTAACTTAAAGTGGGTGCATTTGAGTAGCATTTAGTTGTCTTTTGGTTTTTAATTTAATGGATTATAGGCTTTATGATTACTACAGTATTCACGATGACAAGATGGAATAATAACACGAGTTGAAATTGTTATTAATTTGTTTATTTGACACTATAAAACTTCTAGAGAAAACAGTAATGCTTATTAATTTATTGCCGTATACCGTATACCTGCAGCGCCGCTCTAACGTGTTGTACCTATTTTCAAATTCTACTTCGAAACTAGTCCGTTCTCGCTACCACGACTGCAGTGAGGAGGATGATTTATCGCCGGCGACACGTATCGTCCGCGATTTACACTTATTGCAGTGACCACAATAATCATATGAGATTATTGTCCATTATTAAGGTCCCCACACACTGCAGCGGCGGCGGCGGCGTTAAATTCTAACGTAACACTCATAACAAGTGATTGTGTCGTACCAGTAGCGTTATCCGATAGCCGTACCGCGCGCGACCTCGGCGACGTGTACAATGGCTGGTAAAAGTTTCGTCATTACCAGTGCTTGTGGTTTGAAATCGAACAATAATCGCGATACGAACATCCCCCAAAACGACGTCACGGTACCCCTGCTGAGACGCAAAATCTGACAACGGCGCAGGACACACACACCGTTCGGGGACCGTAAGAAGTGTGTGTGTGACACTACGTTACAGCGTTGCCACGGTTCGCTCCGGACGTATCGGTCCGAACAGCCACCATTGTCCACCGGGAAGTATCCGCATCGTAACAATAAATAAATAATATTATAATAATATTACGTAGTTGATCTCCACTATTAATATTTAGTAATGTCACCTTTTTTCGGTTAAATATGTAAGTAGATAATATCGTAATTATTATTCCATGTGCCCGACATAGGTATATCGTACCTATATAATATTGTTTGGTGGTGCGTGATGCATGAGCGATGAGAAAAATAATAATTATTATAAAACATCGCAAGTAGTATTATAGACAATTTATAGTACAATAATAATGATCCACATAGTATTGATAAGAACATAATATTGTGTGTTTGTGTTTAAATATGTGGTTATCGATAACCTTCTAACTTCCGGCGATGGTGGTTATAATATTTAAAAATGTATAGAAAAATATTGTTTCGGTAAAATATTGTAGTATTTTGTGTACAACACTTGTCTACAAACATAACTCATAAGCATAACATTCAGCCCGCAATACGGCAGTCACCTCTCCACCTCTCCACCACACACCGTAACAGAACGTCACGCCGATGGAGCTGCGACCCCCGCTCCTCCATCCCATGACGACAAACCCTCCGCCGTACAGCACCAAGCCAACAGCGACCGACATGGAGCGTCGGAGCCGTCAGCACGTACGGAAACTACAAACTGGCTTTTTAAGGGCACTTGAAATAGAAAATGTTTAGGGGCATCTGTCTTTAATGAGGATCAGTTAATGCGAAACCGCCGCCCGTGTAATTTACACCTAAAAATGAAAAGCGTGATATTAAACTGGTCATTCCTCATAAATTATAAACTAGCCAATATTTATACTTCTCCACCATTAGAATTAAGTTTACCATGGAAAATAACTTATATCCCAATGGCCTATATGTAGCCCCGGGTTTCTCATTAATAAAAATAAATATTAATATTTGTAATAAACGCTCAGCGTGGGACGTATTTTCCGGAACCATCGAGCTGCAGGTAAACCGGCGACGGACATTTATTTTCGTCCGTATTTATTTTATACGACCTGTCCGTATTGTTCGTGATGTAACAGTATATTATATTATAAATGAGGGCCAGTGGTATTTAGTTTCGGACGAAAAACCGACATACATGTTCACGGAGATGAGGGATTAAAATAATAATAATTATGATATTAATATATTGGAATGTATTTTTCACAGACACGTTATCGGTGTGTATAATATGTGCGTGTGGGTAACGAATAATCGAAATGTTTTGCAACAATAAATTATCAAATTATCAATAAATAAAAATTTCGGGCAAAAAAAGGACCGGCTTAATATAATATTATGTTATAGAAGGTGCATAATATTATATCGTATTCGTATGGTATATAATATTATAATGTTATATTTTATAATCGGAACAGCTTCAACAACACTCCTCTCACTCTCATTCTATCTTTCTTTACAGTTAAGATGCTCGCTACGTGCGCATTGCCATCGGAGCCGTCCATCGAGTATCCGGCTGCAGCGACGTCGTCGTATTATATTAGGTAGGCATATAATGCATATTGTTAACCAGAGGGTGTGTTATTTATACATTTATACGCGTATACCTATTAAGTTCTGTGGTTATAATTATTGTAAATTTAAAAGAAAAATGTCCGAAAAGTGAAGGGTACATTTTGGTCAAAAATTGCATTGCCATAAGACACTTTGTAGCAGTATACGCAGTAATAAATCATATTTAAAATTAAAGAATAAAGAGTAGTCTCGATGATTTTCATAGAATGATGTTAATAGTGTGTCTAATTTTAAAACACTATAGTTTTAACTTTACCCACATATTATATAGTCTTACTATATAGTCTACTGGCTTAATAATAATATATTATCTACAATATATTATGTCTATACTCTACATTTCTGTAAACGAATAATATTTCAACATAAGAAAGCGATGCACTTGAAATAGTTTTGAGTACCTACCTATATTGTGACTCGAATAATACATTATACTCCTCGAACTATAGACTGCCGAACTGGGGGCGTTATATATATGTCATATAATTGTTATTTCGTGAAAAGAAGGTCGTCGTTCGCTGTACGTGTACAAGATAATATAATATATCCGTTTTTCCGCCGAATATATTGTTTGCATTATTTTCTGTTTCAGGATTTCATGTCGATTCAATAAACATCTATTATTATACCTACACTATATACATCACTTGACCGTATTTATATACGGCATGTGTGATCTACAGGTTTTGGACGATACACGTTTTGCAAACGCTTACAGACTTCTATAATATTCTATTCTGATATATCATAATATCAATTTTTAGCCATGCCGCGTGGCGTTGCCCGGTGGACTCGCTTATGGTTATGTGAACAGTGCCTATATTATCAGGCAAATCTATGATTAATTTTGGTTGGAAAGTCGAAATTAAGACGTTTTATATAGTGCTACAAATCGAGTGGACGCTAAGCATTAAAAGCACACAGGAACATTTTTTAATGATTATCATTTGACATTTATTATCATACTAAGCTATAAATATTTACAGAATTATTATAACCGTGCAAAACTATTTAAAAAAAAAATAACGTGGTTTAATTATGTATGTATCTATCTATCTATACTTTCCAACGTATTTCAATACTAATCTGCTATGTTTTTTACTAGGACTATAAAACATATTATATGCAATTGCATAACTCCCAAAGTCCCTTTCCTTTGATTATATATTATATTATTATGGTATGACGTGTAATTATGTGTATCACAACTACCCGACTATGCGTGTCGTATATTATGTTGTAATGTTGACGATTAAGTCATTGGCTAGCGTAGTGACCGGTTTTTGGACCAATGGGTGCAAAGCAATTGATACTCAGCCACTCACCACTCCCCCTCAAAAACTTTACCAAATTATGTCTGATATAATAATATTATCGTAACACACGACAATTGTCGACGTAATAATCGTGACTTTTTCAAATATTATGATATTGTGATGGCAACGGTGCGCGGTGGTAGTGATTAGATCTAACCATAGGCATACAATGTGATTGGGCTGAGGGTGACATACTATAGCCTTTATACTATACGCCGGAAAGAAAAGCTAATTTACCAACTCTCCAATATTTACAATTTAATATTAAACTTTTGGTGCAGGCTTGACGAAAAAAATTAATCCTTGTCGTATTACGTCAACCGCACACATATCGTCTATACCTCGCATCTACCTAGTTATTTGCGCGCACTAATAACCAGCAATGACGGTTAAACTTTATCCTAATCAAAGTTGTTAATTATTAGGTCAACTGTCAGCAAAAAAAAATAAATTAAATTATCATTCAGTGGGAAGGAAATACTATACGTTTTTGGAGTAAAATTGACTTATTCAAATTGTTAGATTTAGGTATATATAGGTAATTAATACTAATTATATTATTGGCAGAACGATGGTAGCGTCTGAAAAGTGATATAAACGACCCATTTGAACGTTTTCCAAGAGACTTTAAACCATACTTTAACACGTATTCTTTGATAATTATTTTTATTTTTTTAAATGATTATAATATTTCTTATGTATAAATTAAAATAAAATATCATAATAATTATGAATTATTATAATTGGATAATTAGATAACAGCGTGCATTAGTATTTATTGTGTATAATTTAATGATACGTTTTAGGTACATACTAGATAATAATATTTAAAGACATATGTACACATTTTATTATTATTATTAAATATAATATTATAATTTCTACATTTTGTAACGTCTTATGTATGTTGGGTTCATTTGTTTGCGTATAAATTCAATATACATATTTTATACTGTTTGAAATATTATATGCACCGCGCCTCTGCCCAAAATAACATTTTACTATTTGGTTTATTTAATTATAATATTAAATATTTAAATATTATGTATAATACCGGCAGCCCACCAAAGGTCTCCACGATCGATGACCGGCTAACGCCCACCATCGACGGATCCCTTTTTGAATAATTATATGTTTACATATTATATGCAATATGCGCATGTGGATTATTTTGTGTGTCTCACCGATACAACATACATTTACCTACCTTGATTTATTATTACTATATGTATATTATTAATGATATTAACCGGTAACCGTCCAGAGGATCCGTTGGGATCATATTATATTATTATCATTTAAATGTGCTAATAATATTTTAGGAATTAAAAATATAACAAACAATAAACATAATGCACAATGAAGTATATACCTTCTCGCTATTATACTCACATACTAATTAGATATCGCAGATAGCAAAAATATTCCTAAGGTAGTCCCGTTTTTTTTTTGCGTTCAATGAGACTATCCGATATTATAGTATGGGCTTTACACAGTATAAAGTTGTTCCTCGTAATAACACTACTAGATAGAGTGTGGCAAAATAATTACAGGTCGGTATTGGGTATTGGATGATGCAGGTATACAATATTATAATACCAAGGATCTACCAACCATATTAAAACAATAGGTAACTACACGATTGACTCACATAAATTATAAGTTTAAGGACTCTTAGGGTCAAAACAATATCACACATAAAACATTTAATATAGTTTAGACGATTATTAATGTTTATAATATTATGCATGTTGCACCTATCTATTTTATTATTATTGTAATATTATTACGCATAGGTACTATATTAGTAATTTATGAAAGGAGTAGGCTAATCGGAGTACATTAACCATACTTATTTTGTATTTGGTAGTGCTCAATCAGGTCTTGTATACTACAAAATAACATTTTTATTTCCTAAACCTACAATAGGTATACATCGTATTTTTACTGAATAGTCATACATTGTATAAATGTGTGTATAGGCTCATTTCATAGATTTTTTTGTTTCATTCAGATTTTTATGAATTCGGACAACATAGATCCTCAATTATTGTCAATTAATGAGGTTCTATCTACTGTACCTACTCGTATATTTGTTAATATTAGATCGGCACACAATGCTATTTTCCGATGACTATTTCATGAAAAGTTATCCCATATAGATATGGGTAGTATACATTTAAAAAAAAATTAGCACGTGTATATTTTAACTTCTTCACCGTGTGTTTGTCATCGTACGGATCCCGACTTTATAATATTGCATGTCTAAGATGTTGGTCCTTGTCGTCAAGTTTCCTACCCAAACTTCGATGTTTTTTTTTTGTTTATTTTACCGACCGACTTAAATTAATAGTTTTTAAGTTTACATATAATTAATTATAATATGTACGGTAGGTACACCGTATGATTTGCTGTCATATATATTTGCACATACCTACATATTATAATAATAATCACTATAAGAAACACATATATTTGAAGTTTGTATTCAGACTTTGGTTAATGCTAAAGAAATATATCTTTAATATTAAAACATTTGTTAGGTGTCCATATTAAGTTTTTTTGGAGTTACAAATTTCGAATTTTGTGTTACTGCAGATCATTATATAAATTTATACTGCATATTATATTGAGTAAGTTCTTATACTACTTATAGTTATTTTTAATAAAATCGAAAAAAAATGTATTAATGGTGCTAGACTGACGGGCCTCGGGAAAAGTTATGAATTAATACCCATACCTAAATATGATGACCTCTTAGGATCTAATACAATCGTGTATTAACAGTCGTACTTTTTTTTTTATTTTTAGCATAATATTTAAATCTACTCTCTAATAATAAAATGTAGTTACTATATTATACTGCGCCTTATATAACAACTGAATCTACGTGAAACCCAAAATATAATATAATACCGTTCATTACGGAATAAATTCCAATTATACTTTATTATATTATGTTGTCTCCGTATACTCAGTCTTACAAACGCGTACAGAATGGCAATTTTGCATTTAGGAGCATATATGGGTACATTTTGCGTCGTTAGTTTTAATGTTAGCTATACTGTAAATAATTTATCAATATTATTATGTGCTCTACAAACGTTATTTTTTTCGTTTTTCCAATATTTTAAAGCGAGCTAGGTATGAGAATTATTTTAAATTTATTTAAATGACGCACTAGAATTTAAAAACCACAAACAGGTCAATTTACTGTAACATTAAAACTAATAAGACAAAATGGATTTCACTATAACAATCTACGCATAGGTATTAAATATTTCTATAATACAAATAGGTACTTTTTATATTATTATATTGTATTAGGTATCAGGTATAGATGGTCTTATCTGGTATATGATATATTAATACTAAAATACGAAAAATCAAGTGAAACGAAAATACAAGCCGACTCATCAATTTTTACACTTTATTTGTACTATACAAATTACAATGTATAGTTAACTACAACAGACTGTATTTTGATATTATATACTGTTTGGTATATTATATGCATCGCGCCTCTGCCCAAAATCACATTTTACTATTTGGTTTGTTTAATTATAATATTAAATATTTAAATATTATGTATAGGTAATACCGGCAGCCCACCAATGGTATCCACGACCGATGACCGGCTAACGCCCACCTGTCGGTTTGCGTACTCATTCTCTCTCATTCCTGCTGCCTACGGAGACGCAACAGGCGTCCAAACTATTATAATTATTATATTTCTTGTCGTGTTTTTCTTTTAAAATATTATATGGAGTAGCAGCAGCTTAAGTCTTCCGCGGCGATATCCCGAAAAGAACGTTTATGAAAATGACGGATAGATCAGACATCGACGAATCCCTTTTTGAATAATTAATGTTTACATATTATATGCAATATGCGCATGTGAAATATTATTATTATTTTGTGTGTCTGACCGATACAACATACATTTACCTACCTTGATTTATTATTACTATATGTATATTATTAATGATATTGACCGGTTTATATTTTCAGCTCCTTTTACACATATTATACTAAAACAGTCAAACAGTCGTGTTTGGTAGGTAGGCACGTAAAAATAATCGTAAATATTAATTTGTCAAAATATTGCAATGATGTATCGCCAGTGTCGAACTGGTCATAGCCGCTACGCCACGAACGCGTCAGTGGCACCCTGCCGTATTTGTATTGAGGGGCTGCGATAGTACTATGAATATTGGATATTGAATATTATTATCTATTATAATATAATAATAATTATACCATTAAAATGTGCAATACTATTATAGTATTATCATTTCATCAAAAATTACTGATATAAAAAAATCAATTACGCAACTTGAATCGCATTAAAAAATAATATGTTGTATAATATTATATGGTAAACCGGGGTGAATAAAAACACTTTAAAACTTTTAAGTATCACAACAACTTTTCTATTTGGGTTTTAGAAATGATCAATACATCAAAATATTGGTCTCATCGAGCACTTTAAGTATGTATATTCAAATTGTGTTTATGTTTAATAAAAGTTTTATATTTTTTTTAAGTACTTTGTTTCTATTCACCAAAAGATGGTATCAATAATAAACAATAATAGACACATTCATGGTTTTTTGGTGTATTTTTCTATTGTATCAACTGAAACAACGAAAATACAAGCCGACTCATAACTAACTTTTACACTTTATTTGTACTATACAAATTACAAAGTATAGTGAACTATACCCACAACAGACTGTATTTTGATATTATACGCCGTTACCTGTCCATTGGTCTATTGGTTTCATGGAAACATTTATTTCATGCAAATAATCTAAGAATTTTGATTATAATATTATATTCCGAAACCGGGCCATTACCTACACACATAACCTATTAATTTTAAATTTAATAGATATTTTAAATAACGATAAATGCAAAACTTGGATAACGTTTTAATTCTGTATAACGGTAAACGCAAAACTTGGTTTGGTAACGTTTTAATTCTGAATAACCTAACCTAACCTAGCCGAATTGACAAAGCTAGGTTTTACTAGTTAAAACTATGATTTACCAATCGTATTCGGTAGGTATACGATATATACACGTAATTTTAATCTTGGTAAATAGGTACACACGATATAACTGGGAGAATGAGTATTTTTCATTTTCGTTTTATAGTTGCTTACGATTATAATAATCTGAAAAAAATATTTGAAATGTATATAATTATTATGTATAGGTATACTTACATAAAAGTTGATAAAACAATTATTATGAAATCATATTCAACAGAGATGTGAGTCTAATTACTATATAATATATAACTGATTAACTAAATTCTTTGCAACACAGATATCACTTAGAAAATAATTATGTACATATTATAATATATAATATAATTTTTACATTTATAATATAGGTACCTATTTTATGTAAATAATACTTATATAATCATGTATTTGATTCAGCTCATTGGTACCTATAGTTCATGCGGTGTTGTAGACGATTCTTCAACTTATATTTTGAAATATGACTTGTATAACGTTGACATTTAAAGTGAAAATGTATCTTTTACTTTCCTTGAACTTCTTTAGCCATTAACCATATTTTGAATCCGAATCTGAATTTTGACATTATTTCATTCATTTTTTATTACTGGAATAAAAAATGACTCTTATTGTTATGACAAACGTATAATATAGTGTGTTTTAACCGATATTTTTCAATTTTATACGATTTTAAACATGCCGAAAGCAAAATCGTCTGTAAGTAGCCGTTTACACAGTTATGTCAATGAATACGGGAACAATATTTTTTCTAGTGATGGTGAAGTGTTATTTTGTAAAGTGTGTAATGTTAAAGTCTCAGCATTGAAACGATTTACTGTAGAACAACACATAAGTCGAGAAAAACATACTCGGGGAGTTGAGCGACAAAAAGAAAGCGAAAAACCAAAAACTCAATTATTGCTGACTGATACAAGTATTACATCAAAAAAATCGTCATTTAATTTGGAACTATGTCAAACATTATTATTAGCTAATATTCCGCTTAATAAATTAAACAACGAACACTTTCGAAAATGTTTAGAAAAATATATTAAAGTTGATATCCCAGATGAGTCAACTTTACGTAAGAATTATGTTAAATTATGTTACAATGATACAATGCAAAAAATTCGAGACTACGTTGGAAATAAAAAAAATTTGGGTCAGCATGGACGAAACAACAGATGTTGAAGGGCGATACGTGGTAAATGTCATTATTGGGACTTTGGAATTAGAAAACGCTGGAAAAATATTTTTGCTGCATACCGACGTTTTGGAAAAAGCAAATAATTCAACAATCGCCAAAATGTTTGATAAATCTATGTTTATACTATGGCCTCTTGGTATTAAACATGACAACGTTTTACTTTTTTTATCTGACGCAGCTCCATACATGGTAAAAGCAGGAAAAGTTATACAAAACCTATATTCCAAAATGATACACGTAACTTGCATGGCACATGCGGTTCATAGAGTGGCTGAAGAAATGAGGACAAATTTTCAAAGATATAAATAAACTTATTTTAAATGTTAAAAAAGTATTTCTGAAAGCGCCATATCGAGTAGAAATTTTTAAAACTATTGCTCCCGGAATTCCTTTGCCACCTGAACCCGTACTCACGCGCTGGGGAACATGGATAAATGCAGCAAATTATTATTGTGAGCATTTATCTGATATAAAAAAAGTGATTCTGGAATTAGACAAAAATGATTCAGTCGCAATTAAAGACGCAATAGAACAAGTGTTAAACCCAAGTTTGGAAACAAATTTAATTTATTTAAAATCTAACTTTGGAATAATACCTTCGGAAATAACTCAGTTAGAGACGTCTGGGATGTTATTATCAGAGTCAATTAAATGCATAAAAAAAATTGAGTCTTTAATCCAAAAAGCTCCAAATAAAATCGGACAAACAATGGCAACCAAAATGGAGAATGTCATTTTAAAGAATAATGGATTTAAAATTGTAACTAACATCTCTGAAATGCTAGATGGCAAAAGCGCAAGAGGAGAAGATATTCCAGAAGATTTAACTACTGATGACATGACCTACTTCAAGTATGCACCCATAACGTCCGTTGATGTTGAAAGAAGTTTTTCATCATACAAAAATTTATTAACTGATCGACGTCGTCATCTTTTGTTTGATAACATCAGACACATATTAATTGTACAATGCAACAATGCAATATGAATATTATTATAACATCAACATCCCAACACTAATAATAAAAATATTTTTAATATTATTTTTTTTTATTTATATTTTACTTTTTAATTTATTTTTAATATTGAAATTTATTTATACCCATATCTCTAATAAAAATTATTATTTATAAATAAGTTTTTTCACTTACTTAATTAGTATTTTAGATAATTTTTAAGGTCATTTTTTGAAGTTTTTAGGGCATTTTCGCACTGTTTTAGGGCTTTTTTGCATTTTTTTTAGGGCATTTTTGTGTGTTTTTTAGGTCATCAACATCCTAACTCTATTTATAACAGATTATAACGATATAAATGACAATTTTTTAAATATTTACATGATGACAAGAACCGATGATTTATTTTAATAATTTATTTGGATATTTATCAGTTGTTGTTTTTCAATGTTTAGCCGAGTTACTGTGGAAATAAACGGAGCGTTTAGAGTTAATCGAATTTCGTACTAATATGTATTCTGCAGTTTAGTGATCGTTTTATTTTTCATATTGATAACACGAATAAGGAGAGGTGACGAGGAGACGTCGAAGTAATGACTTTCCCGATTTTGTAACTACTTGTTTATTAGCACTTTTTTTAAAATAACATTTTTAATGGATCTTCTGTATAAATGCATCAGGGCTCTTTAAGTAAGTACCAGGCTGACACTGTGTATTGCGATACAAGGTAATCGATACTTCATATTATAATTGTATCGAGAAACAAGATACAAGATACAACTGACCCTGGCTAGTGACTGTTATTATGCAATACACATTATTTAATAGACATAGACATATTTTAATAGACCACGGAATATAATATACCGCATCTACAAATACATAAAATACCTACTAACTGAAGTTAACTACAAAACAAAATAGGTAAGTACCTACGTACAGCACGAGCACTTTTATAAATAATATTTACATTTATAATATACGTGATAGTTAATACTATCTCTAAATATATTGTGAATGTGATGTTAATATACAAATATAATTTTTTGCTGATATAGTATAAATACAAAGCATACCTCATTATATTAATTATTAATATCTAATCATTATTAAATATGAATGTATTATACAATTTCTAGTCATTGACTACAATAAGAACATTACTAAACGGATGGTCACCATCTCCAAAAAAAGTGAAATGTATGTTATTGTTATATATATGTATATATATATCATATTTTTATTAGCCAGTAAAATTATATCTAATAACTTTCATTGTTAATATGTTTAATTACTTAAATATGGTTTATTTATATTTAATTTATGAAGTGCTGAAAAATCTACAAGCTAATAGTACTCTTACAAAATCTGCAGATGGTCGTTATGCTTCAAAGTCATCAATTGTGAAACAATTATCTTTTACTGATAATAATACATCTATTCATGATACCTCCAAGAACAAAAATTATATGGGTAAATGTTTTAAAATAATTTCATATATAATTTGTATAGTAGTATGATGGGCAGGCAAATCAAATATTGTTTTATCTATTGATAATATATATATTATTGTCATTGTTTTTTTTTTTACATTAAGTGGTTGTAGCTTCTATAATTTTTCTATGGTAAGAATTTTAGCCTGTAGTTATAGCAAAAATATCTCATTTTATATATATATTTTTTATATAGTTGATCAGACAAATCTTGAACATGATTATCTTGATAAAAACTTAAATAATAAAGGTATTGAAACTATCAATAATGAGGTAAAATCAACTGATCTTGAAATTGGTAATTTCTTCATGCAATTTTATTTTAACTACCTATATATATAAACAATGAAAAAAGTTAATATTTCTAATACGATATTATAATAGCTGATAATGGAAGCTCAGAAGTTATGCAGAGACACCTAGCCGAGACACCTCAATATGCCAGCAATCAATTACAATCAACCAGAACTCCAGAAATTTCTAATTCTGTATCAGTTTCAAAGGGTTAGTGTAATAAATAAAATAATATTAATTGTAAAACATCCATTTCATTATTACTTAATACTTTAACTGCACATAATAATATATAATAGTTAACCATTTATTTTAGTTAATGCATATTATTGTGTCAAATATAGGATATAGTTATATTGAAATGAAACTTTCATATAGGTAACTATAGTTTTATTTCTTATACAATCACCAAAGCTCCCATTACTTGATTTTTGCTATGAATTATGATAATATATAATTATATAATATATACCATATAAATTTGGTTAAAGTAAATTAAAACTTACATTTATTATTACTCTACATTTTGAATATCTATAGGGTTCTGTACAACAATTTACAAAACTATACTAAAATAAGCATTTTAAACTGGATTTTTATTTTATTGTATTTAATATATTAAATTATTTATATTATTAATATAATTATTGTGCACAATTAAAGTTATGGTAATCTTATATATTTTATGCAATATGTTAATTATAATTATTAAATTAATTAATATTTATGGGATACTATAACAAATATATAATTATATATATAACCTGATATATAATATACACCTGCTACATTGTAGTATTTTTCAATATTAATTCATTTTTATCACTAATAATAAATATATTTGTATATGCAAAATAATACCTAACAATATATTAAAAATATTAAAAATATGTAAATTGATAATATTTTTTTTATTTTGATCAGGAACTACAGAATTTGAAAATGAAGTGCTTCATAGGCTTTCATTTTTAAAATTTGAATTAAAGCGAGCAGTAAATAACCAAAGAGATATGGCCCAAAGACTGGAGATAATAGAAACTAGACTTGAAAATATTCCATCATATGACATTTCCTATATTAACAACAATGAATCATCTTCTTTAATTGATAAAGATTTCAATATACCTCTTGACAATATAATTGATCTTGAAATCTTTGAAGAAAAAATTTCTGGCAGTAAGGAATTCCGTACTCAGTTGGTAAGAAATTATATAATATGCTGTTGGGTAACCGGTATTTTAATGTATTTAGTACTAATGTACTATGTATAAAGAAAATGTTCCTTTTATTTGTATGTATACTAATTTTTTAGGTAAATGAACTTTCATACATCGGCGGTAAACATGTCAAGGCAATGGTCAAACGGGTGATGGGAAAATTATTTAAAGACGAATTATTAAAAGATTTCTCATACACCGGTAAAAAAGGCAAAAAAAAATTTTGCAGTCTGGGTTGTACTTCTGTGATTTTCGGTATGATATAATTGTATTACTATTATATAATATAGTTATTAATATTATTATAATCAGAAATAATGAGATTTTTCAGCTTTATAGAGCTAAAATACCCAAACATCCTAAATATATTTGGTACCCATAATAATTATTCATTTTAAATATTTTTTAGATGCTGTTAAGAAGCAAAATAAATTTAAACATTCATCTCAAAATGAAATGGAGGATATCATCAAATATGTTCTCGCTCAAGCCCCGTTTAATTTAAAAAGAATTTCTGATAAGAATAATTTCTCTTCTTAAATTGCTTTTTTTAATAGTTGAAGAATTAAATTTTTTTTTTTGTTTTGATATATATCTACTTAATATATTATATATTATAAGGTAATAAAATTCTCACAAGCTGTGATAAAATTTAAAAATATTTTATTTTATATAATTTAAATTAATATAACATATTATATATTATTTAGGTAGTAACATATTCTCACAAGATGTGATTAAATTTTAAAATATTTTGTTTTATACCTATAATATTATAAATAATATATAATAATATATATTATATACAATATGTATGTGTTATTTATGTAATAAGATTCTCATAAGCTATGATTAAATTTAAAACTATTTTGTTTGTATAATTTAAATTAATATACAAGTATATATATATTGTTTATGTAGTATTACACATTCTCACAAGCTGTGATAAATTTAAAAATATTTTAAATTTGCTTTTTTAATAGTTGAAATTTTTTTTTGTTTTGATATGTAATGTATAATGTAATAAAATTCGCACAAGCTTGCTATGATTAAAGTTAATAATATTTTGTTTTATATAATTCAAATTAATATATATATATTATTTATAATGATTCATATGACTTAAAAAAAGGTAAATGATATATTATAATATATTATGTTTATTTATATCATAATACCTATTTATATTATTATGTACTATACATAATAACAATATACCTAGTTATACTAATATTTGTATGAAAATAAATAGTTTCACATACATAAAATGTGTTAAATGACTTCATTTTATTTTACCTAATATTTTGCCTATTATATATTTGACCATGTAGATAATTTATATGATATAGTTAAAATTTTAGATTTTAATAATAAAAGTATAGTAGCTTCAAGAAAATTATTTTTTTATTTTTATTAATTTGGAATAATATAGTTATTGTTGATTATAAATAAATCTCTATTAATTGTTTAATTTTTAATTTTAAATGAACATTAGTCGATAATAACAATTAAATATTTGTTTAGAAATATTTATCGCAAAACTCCAAATGGTTCAAACGTAGTTTATTAAATATTGATAAAATATTTAAAAATTTTTAATCAATAAAAATTAAATATTTATTATTCATCAAGATTTTTTATCAAATATTTATTGTACACAAAATAAATATATGTATGTTGTGTGGGTTGTTAGCTAGTTAATTTTCAAGGACATTTGTAGTTCATGTAATGTTACATTTACGTTATTTATAAAATCATTCTTTTACGTTTTAAGTAAACTTGAAATAAGTATGTATTTATATAACATAAATATTACAAATTTTTTCTCAGTTGGAGACTATAAGTACCGACGATGATACAATTTTTTCTTCACACACTGTTGGTCGTATTATACATTTATACTACGTGTAATTACTGCCTTTCAATTCAAAATCTATTTTCTTCAATATATATCAATTAACTTCTTTCAACAATTATATTCTATATTTCAATTCAAAATTCAAAATTCAATATTACACTTTAATCAATTATATAATATAATATATTATTATATCGTGTCGTCCTTGCGAAGTTCATTCTACCTATAAATATGTTACTATACATTCGTTTTCACTGCGGAGTTGCACTCGTCCACGAAACCGTAATCACTAGTTTCCGTGTATGAACGATTTCGGGAAGTCGATTAAAACCCATAATAATATGACCAGCACGGCTTGAACCATCATAGACGATTACGATCCAATCTTTATGTAATCAATCAAAAACACGCAGTGAGATGTACTTATTTTTGATGCGTTTGCCCGACGACATAGATCTAGCCATCTAGGTAATCTACAAAATATGTAACATATTATATACCTATAACTTATATGTACTATATTAGTCAGCTGATACATGCAAACATTGGATCATAATATATTATATCGCGATGATAGTCGGACGCGGGGTTTTACGTGGCTTCAATATATTAAGTACAACGGTTGAATATATGGTTGGTAATTACAGGAACCATCGTGTAATTATATAGGTAATCGTAAATTCACGAAACTGCAGAGGAATCTGAGTAAATCAGAAGAATCATAGACCAAAAACTGTATTTTTGGTTTTAAACTGTTTTTTTTCTGTTTAAAATATGATGCTGTAAACCAAGGCTGGGAAAGTTAATGATTTTTTTTAACTCAGTAAATTAAATTAATATGCACCAATAACAAAAAGTTAAAAGTTAACTTAACTATAGGTTAACTCAGTTAAGTTATAAGTTAATACACACTTTTTGTTAACTTTTTATTAAGTTACTAGCGTACTTAATTTCTTTCCAACCAAAAACTAAATTACAGGATATAGACGATATAGTGTTTATACTTCATACAGTATTTCCATATAAGTTAGATTCGAATGATATAAATTTTAAACTACGAAGAATATCTGATACATATTATTTAACATGAAATCTAAATAGACCAAAATAATGAAATATTATAAAATTAAAAACAAAATAAATTAACTTAACTTACTTCTTAAAATGAAAAATTAACCCATTAATCTCATGTAAATTAAGAAAGACATTTAGTAAGTTAACAGTTAAGTTAATGAAAAGCCAAAAGTAACTAGTTAAGTTAAAAAGTTAAAATAAAATTAACTTTTTAACCCGTTAATGCCCAGCCTTGCTTTTAACCAAATAAATTGTTTGAGTAAAATTGTTTAAATAACTTAATTTTAATTTAATATGTTATTTACTTAAGTATATATGCCAATATGCCGTGTACTAATTAACTGATAGTAGGGTGAAATAGCCGATTCCTATGACCCCCCGCTTCACCACCCCCAACACCTATACTGCGCTTGATCGCGCTTGATCGCACTTGATCGCGCTTGATCGCGTTTGATAACCCCCCGCCTCACCTCCAAACCATACCACGGCAACGTTGGCCACGCTTGATAACCCCCCGCCACACCTCCTACCATCACATACATCATCACCACCCCACCCCGCCCATATCTCGGTAACGCTGATCGCGGTGAATAGCCCTCCGCCTCACCTCCTACCATCACATACATCATCACCACCCCACCCCGCCCATATCTCGGTAACGTCGATCACAGTGAATAGCCCCCCGCCTCACCTCCTACCATAATATACATCATCACCACCCCACCCCGCCCATATCTCGATAACGTTGATCGCGGTGGATAACCCCCCGCCTCACCCCGACACAAACCACACCGCAAGCTCATCAGACGCTCACCGCGCGGCGGCCGCCCCGTCCGTGGTGCGCTCTGTCCGTCACGCGGACGGACTCATCGGCCGACGTCCGCTCGACCCGTATATCACTGACGGTGGCGCCATCTATCCGATAATCGGGTGGACGCGGTTTTTCGAATTGTATCATATATACATACGTACATACATACAAGCAGGATACCAAGTAAAATATTAACACGATTTAATTGTTTAATATAATTTGTTGTTTATTCAATACAAATATCATATATACATATATAAAATAGGTTATTGTGTTATAATGAACATGGGTGGTGCTAAAGATCACCCGACAAAATCGTACGATTCAGATTTACATAAATGGGCTCGACTATTACTATTATCACGATTATTACCAACATCATACGGTTCTGATTTACATCTACAGTCTCGAAGGCCGTCATTATTACTACGCTTGTTATTAAGTTTTTTTTTACATTTTCAATAAATTCCATGCCTTTATATAATAATACGAATACACATTTGGGGTTGTGCATGGCGTGTTGCTGCCACACTTCATCATTTTCCTCCCATTGCCCCAACAATAAACCGCAGACATTGAACCAAGTCGCCCGTTCCGGAATAAGTGAATCCGCATTCGGCCAGCGAATATTTATCTTGACACGACCGAGGTGAGTGTGAATCGAATGTTTTCAGCCTCGATAAAAAGCTTGTATACTGAGGATATTCAGGATCCGATTTCTTGTGTACTAAACCTACTAGTGATCGGGAATCGGCGGTAAGTTTTAATAAATTCATTGCAAATGAAGCGTATGAAAATGTTTTAAATCGTAAATAAAGCGTGTTCTAACTGTTAACGTTTAAACGTGAATAAGACACTTCTAGCCAGTGTAACCGTCTGTAAGCAACTGTCGGCTATACGGTGATAGCTTAAGCTAGCGGGCATTGTAAGTTATATGCAGATAATAATAATATAAATTAAAATATTTGAACGGTGATACAATATTTTGTTATCCCCCCAGTTATCAGATAACAGTCTTGACCGTCGTAGACAGATTTGCGGCATATTATTACCGTCACTGGTATCGTTATCACGTTCGACACATGTCTCGCTATGTACATATTGTTACCGTTAATTATAAAATGTATTATGTCCCGGCGCCGCTGAGTACTAGCGGTCGAATATTTCTACAGCCTTTATAGATAACGTCGGATACCCACCACACACACATACATACATACAAAAATAGTATACAGTTTTCTTATTATATAATTACATACGAAAAAACTAATCGCTAAATCAAACGTTGTACACCAGAGTGTATATCAAACACACACATATACATAAACTTGTAACAATTTTTATTTTTCAAAATATACACGTAAAAATATAGAGATATTTATTTGCATTCACACATTCCTCACTCATATACACATAGGCTAGTTCATACATATTTATATACTTACATATGATATACATACACAAGTAGTCTATATTTGTATAATATAGGGAAATTTCTTCAGTTTAAGGGGGCATTTCTATATGCTCTACCGTGTAACAAAACATTTTAAAAAGTATTATTACATTCATTATAACAAACACCTAAACATACTATAAAACTTACATATTGTATTATATATATGATCATTTATTCCTATACATGGTACATATATGCAGTATTCATACATAAATAAGATACTTTCATATTATATATACCACCACACATATCTAATCTTGTTATACAGCTTACATATCAATATAAGATACTTAGTTAAAGAATATACATTATTACATGTAGACACACTCACACATAAAAGACATACTTACAAAATACTAAGTCGAATTTACATAGATGCATTTAAACACTCTAATACATCCACCCTAATAAGTATTTTCAAAAGTACAACATAGCTCATCAATTGGTTATACCTACTACTACAAAATTGTTATGTCTAATAATCATCTCGATAGTTAAATTTCTTTGGACGAGACCATAGTACAGCGCTTCCCAACCTTTTTCCCTCGCGGCACCCTAATCCCAACCCATATTTAACCGCGGCACACTTGTCACTGGCATAGAACCTACGCTTGAACACGCATATAGAAAAATATCTCAATTAAAATAGGTAGATCTACATATATTTTATTCAGCTCAGAGGATTACCCAACAACATACACAAAATTATATATTTATGTCACACGATATTATAAATGTATGTAACTAGTAGGTATACTGACTAAGGAGAATAAAGTATATCGACTCTGAGTGTCTTAGACGTCGTCTTCGAGTATAGTTTGACCACTCAATGCAAAAATAAAACTATCATATTTCGACTTGACCGTTGATACTGTACATTTCATGTTAGACATAATACAACATTTATTTTATTATATTTGAATTAAACACAAATATGCTTATACATCCTTACTTTTCATTTTAACCATATCCACTAGTCTATATATTATAATTACCTAAACTTGCCTTATATTATTTCCAAAATATTCACTTTTAAGTATAGGGTTGCATAATAGATATCACACCATATAACCACAGAATAGATGAAATCTATTTCATCTATTCTGTGATGTAACATTTTCATTGTACGACATTAATTCTTAGAATCTCTGGATAACATATACAAAATACAAACATTGTATATACTTTTTATTATTTTTTAAAATAACATTTTTAATGGATCTTCTGTATAAATGCATCCGGGGCCTTTTAAGTAAGTACCGGGCTGACACTGTGTATTGCGATACAAGGTAATCGATACTTCATATTATAATTGTATCGAGAAACAAGATACAAGATACAACTGACCCTGACTAGTGACTGTTATTATGCAATACACATTATTTAATAGACATAGACATATTTTAATAGACCACGGAATATAATATACCGTATCTACAGATACATAAAATACCTACTAACTGAAGTTAACTACAAAACAAAATAGGTAAGTACCTACGTACAGCACGAGCATTTTTATAAATAATATTTACATTTATAATAATATACGTGATAGTTAATACTATCTCTAAATATATTGTGATTGTGATGTTAATATACAAATATAATTTTTTGCTGATATAGTATAAATACAAAGCATACCTCATTATATTAATTATTAATATCTAATCATTACTAAATATGAATGAATTATACTATTTCTGGTCATTGACCAATGATAAATTAACTTTAAAACAGTTTTAAATGTTTTAAAAACAAATTATAGTATATAAAGACCGGATTTATATGCATTTTAAATTGTAAAAGATGCACGCAAAAATGGAATAAAAAAATTAAAATACGCAAGAAAAAAAATACAAAACATGCGAGATTAAATTTGCAGCATTAATTATTTATTAACTTTATTAAAATTCTTATGTACAAAAGTAAAAAATTAAATTAAAATTAACTTTTTAACCCGTTAATGCCCAGCCTTGTTTTTAACCAAACAAATTGTTTGAGTAAAATTGTTTAAATAACTTAATTTTAATTTTAATTTAATATGTTATTTACTTAAGTATATATGTCAATATGCCGTGTACTGATATATTTTTCACTGTTTACTTATTTCTTATTGTAAATCTTAAAAGTATTTGAAATGTATTTTAAATATTTCTGAATAGATGTTTTATGTGGAAATCATAATATTAATTATAAAGTAAAGATATTATAGATTTGGTAATTTTTCAATAAAATTAAAAAAAAAAAACTGAAATGATGGATGGTATTTAATAGATATAATTATTTAATACTTTAACGTTTTTTCTGAAGGATATTTATTATTAATAATAAACCGAAAAAAACACATTAATCACATGGATTTTATACTGTTTTAAATATATTATGTTTTATTTGTTTAAATCAATGAAAAAAAATTTTTTAAACAAATGTTCTAAACGTAACAACCCTATCGGTTGTCTCCTCGGTACTCGATGATACGGAAAAAAACCATCACAACCCTGGGAGGAATACGTGGCCTACAGTTGTATTGAAATCCCCCGCCTAGGTACGATGATACTATACGGTGTATTATTATGAAAGTACGTACCTATAAGTAGGTATATACTTATACCTAACATTGGTCGACGGATGTGTAAAAAATTTGGCGTCCGTAAGCGAAACAGAAGAAATGTCGGATTGATTTAGGACAGATGAACAGTATTATATTATAATTAATAATAATAGCCCTATCGTGAAATTGAAAATTATATTATTATATTTTACACAATTGTAAATGCATTTTTAAATGGTGGGCGGACTAAAAAATAATAATTGAAATATTATATTGCGATATTATACTACATAATATTATTAAAATAAAATTAAATAATGTCAAAATTCAGATTCGGATTCAAAATTTGGTTAATGGCTAAAGAAGTTCAAGGAAAGTAAAAGATACATTTTCACTTTAAATGACATTGTCCTACAAATCATATTTCAAAATATAAGTTTAAGAGTCGTCTAAAACACCGCATGAACCATGCCAATGAGCTAAATCAAATACATAATCAATCAAAAATATAGGTATTATATTATATTATATGTAAAAATTAAATTTTATGTTATAATATGTTCTTAATTATTTTCTATGTGATATCTGTATTGCAAAGAATTTAGTTAATCATATATATTTGATTTAGTAATTAGACTCACATCTCTGTTGAATATGGTTTCATAATAATTTATTGTTTTATCAACTTTATGTAATTATACCTATACATAATAATTATATACTTTTCAAATATTTTTTTCAGATTATTATAATCGTAACCAACTATAAAATAAATATGAAAATTACTCAAGCTACATTCTCTCAGTTATATCGTGTGTATACCTATAAACCCAAATTAAAACCACGTGTATATATCGTATACCTACCGAGTACGATTGGTAAATCCTAGTTTTAACTAGTAAAACCTAGCTTTGTCAATTAGGTAGGCTGACTAATCATAAAACACAGTAAACGACATTATTATCAATTTACGTATTTTTCGTTCATTTTGTTCCAAATATGTTGCAGTTATTGCCAGTACCATATACTACCATGTAAAGATAATATAGGTACAAAGCAGAAAAATATTTTGACTGTGTGACCAATAAATATTTTGTGAACAAATCAGGGCTTACATTTGAAAAAAAATATTCGTTTTATGTTATTTACAATTAAAATGCTATTCAACTTTTGCGTTTATTATTATTCTGAATTAAAACGTTACCTATCCAAGTTTTGCGTTTATCGTTGTACGGAATTAAAACGTTATCCAAGCTTAATGCTTATCGTTATTTAGAACTAAAACGATAACAAGTCTTGCATTTAACGTTATTTAAAATATCTATTAAATTTAAAAATAATAGCTTATGTGTGTAGGTAATGGCCCGGTTTCGGAATATAATATTATAATCAATTCTTATATTATTCGCAAGAAATAAATGTTTCCATGAAACCAATAGACCTTTTAAAAAATAGATTTTAAAATATTTCGTTTTGCGTTAACTTTTGGTCAATGATATTCTATAAATTATGATATTATATAATACATTTTGTTAATCGTTATGTTTTATTTTGTGGTATTTAATTATTTTTGATTATCGCATTTTTGATTATCGCTTTCCGTTATAATTACGATTACAAATTTCAATAGTTTTTTGTCAAATATAACGTAATTATAACGTTTGCAAGCCTTGGGACAAATACAAATGAGTCGTCATCAACCAATTTGCGGTGTCTTCAATACCAGCAACAGGTATACGGCATATAATATCAAAATACAGTCAGTTGTAGGTATAGTTAACCAAGGCTTGGCAATTTAGTGATATTTTTTAACCCAGTTAAGTTAAGTTAATATGCACCAATAACAAAAAGTTAAAAGTTAAAAGTTAATTTTACTATAGGTTAACTCAGTTAAGTTAAAAGTTAATACCCACTCTTTGTTAACTTTTTATTAAGTTAAAAAAAAGTTAATTTGTTAATACAGCACTAGCGTACTTAATTTTTCTCCAACCCAAAACTAAATTGTACGATATAGTGTTAATACTTCATACAGTATTTCCATATTAGTTAGCCTCGAATGATATAAATTTTTAACTTTAAACAATTTACGATACATATTTTTTGACATGAAAACGAAATAGACTGAAATAGTGAAATATTATAAAATTAAAAACAAAATAAATTAACTTAACTTACTTCTTAAAATGAAAAATTAACTCGTTAATTTCACATAAATTAAGAAACAAATGTAGTAAGTTAACAGTTAAGTTAATGAATAGCCAAAAGTAACTAGTTAAGTTAAAAAGTTAAAATAAAATTGTAGTTAAATATACTTTGTAATTTGTATAGTACAAATAAAGTGTAATAGTTGATGAGTCGGCTTCTATTTTCATTTCACATGATTTTTCGTATTTTCGTATTAATATATCATATACCAGATACCTACATACCTGACACGGAATAATATATAATAATATAAAAAGTACCTATTTGTATTATAGAAATATTTAATACCTATGCGTAGATTGTTATAGTGAAATCCATTTTATGTTGTTAGTTTTAATATTTCAAACTTGAATATATATATAGGAGGAAAGAGGTATTCTCGTTTAGAGGTTTTTAAATTCTTGTGCGTCATTTAAATAAATTTATATTATTTACAGTATGGCTAGTATTAAAACCAACAATGCAAAATGTACGCATATAAGTTCCTAAATGCAAATTTGCCATGCTGTACGCGTTTGTAAGACGGAGTATACGGAGACAACATAATGTAATAAAATGTTATTGGAATTTATTCTGTAATGAACAATATTATATTATATTTTGGGTCTCACGTAGTATCAGTTGTTATAATATAAGGCGCAGTATAATATAGTAACTACGTTATAAGAGAGTGGATTTAAATATTCTAAAAATAAAAAAAATTAAGACTGTTAATACACGATTGTATAAGACCCTAAGAGGTCATCATATTAATAGGTATTAATTCATAACTTTTTCCAAGGCCTGTCAGTCTAGCACCATTAATACATTTTTTTTCGATTTCATTAAAAATTACTATACGTAGTATAAGTACTTACTCAATGCAGTATAAATTTATATAATGATCTGCAGTAATAAAAAATTCAAAATTTGTAACTTCAAAAAAACTTACTATGTGCATCAAACAAATGTTTTTATACTCAGGATGTATTTCTTTGGCTTTAACCAAAGTCTGAACACGAACTTCAAATATATGCGTTCCTTATAGTGATATATTATTATAATATGTAGGTATGTGGAAATATATATGACAGCAAATCATACAGCGTACCTACCTAATTAAACGTTATAATTAATTTTATGTAAACTTAAAAACTATTAATTTAAGTCGGTCGGTAAAATAAACATAAAAAAAACATCGAAGTTTGGGTAGGAAGCTTGATGACGAAGACCAACATCTTAGACATGCTATATTATAAACTCGGGGTCCGTACGATGACGAACACACGGTGAAGAAGTTAAAATATACACGTGCTAATTTTTTTTTAAATGTATACTACCCATATCAATATGGGATAACTTTTAATGAAATAGTCATCGGAAAATAGCATTGTGTACCGATCTAATATTAACAAATATACGACTAGGTACAGTAGATAGAACCTCATTAATTGACAATAATGGAGGCTCTATGTTGTTCGAATTCATGATTGTCCAAATGAAACAAAATAATCTATGAAATGAGCCTAGACACAAATTTATACAATGTGTGACTATTCAGTAAAAAAACAATGTATACCTATTGTAGGTTTAGGAAATAAAAATATTATTTTGTAGTATACAATGCCTAATTGGGCACTACAAAATACAAAATAACTATGGTCCGATTAGCCTACTTTTCTCATAATATACTAATATAGTACCTATGCGTAATAATATTACAATAATAATAAAATGGATAGGTGCAAAATGCATAATATTATAAATATTAATAATCGTCAACTACATTGAATGTTTTATGTATGATATTGTTTTGACCCTAAGAGTCCTTAAACTATTAATTTATGTCAGTAAATAAAAAAAAAAACTTATTATAATATTATAATACCATGTTAACGTAAATTGTAATCAATGATTTCTGTAGATACCTATTGTTTTAATATGGTTGGTAGATCCTTGGTATTATAATATTGTGCATCATCCAATACACCGACCCGTAACTATTTGGTCACACTCTATCTATTAGTGTAATTATGAGCAGTGCCGGCGCTAGGTTTTGCGGGGCCCGGGGCAAGTAAAAAATGCAGGGCCCTCATTCGTATCTTATACATTACATCCCCATTCCAAATTAATTATAGATTTAATTCAAAAGATAATTTTGTCCATCGATTTTAAAACCAACAATTATTTTACATTAAGTAGGTATGTAAAGAAAATCAAAACAATCAATGATAAATGTATAATCATATTATTATTTGCATACAAAATAAACTAATAAGTAAGGTTAAAATACTAGTAGATAAGTAATAACTTATAAATAACTTATAAACGAAGTTTAAAAAAAATGAGTGTGCTGAACAATTAACAATATTTTTTTTTATATTAAATACATAATAAATTGTTAAAGTAAAATGTTGTCAGTTATAATTCTTTAATTTTTCTAGCTTTTTTAGATGCAAAATCATTTATTATATCTTCATAATTTAGTTGTTCTGAAAGTTCTTTTTCTATAGAAATTGTAGCAAGTCCAGTAAGTCTTTGTTGTGACATGGTACTTCGTAAATAAGTTTTTATAAGTTTTAATTTTGAGAATGTTCTCTCTGCTCCAGCTGATGTAAGCGGAATTGTCAACATAATTCGTAAGGCAATATTTAAGTTGGGAAATGCGTTCGTTTTTTTTATTTCAGAAAGTACTTGAAGTGGTGTAGTATTTTTATCAATTAAATGGCGGAAAATTAATATTTCTTCGTATAAATCATAACCATTTAAATCTTTTTTGTCATTATCTGATAAACGTATTTCCAAATCTTTGCAGCAATTTAAAATTTCTAAATCAGGGACATAACAAAGTTTTTCAACATCATACAAAAATCCAAAAACGTCATTAAATGTATTTATTTGATCGAATCGCTTTGTTATTGCACTTATTGCACCATCCACTATAACTAAGAAGTAATTACATTTAAATTCATCTTCTGTGTTTTGTATGACGTCATCGGCTCCTTCGTATCCAAACATTTGTTTTTTTTTTTCGTAATCGTTGTATTTTAAAGACTGGTTCAATTTTTAACTTGTTTGCTAAATCACATGCTTCTCTTTTGGCCGCATTAAAACCATTATTTCTGTACTCGGTCAAGAATATTTGGAGAGCTTTAAGTAACTTTGTAGATGTATTTAAATTAGTTTGTGGATTTTGAAGTGATTTGCTAACAATATTTACTTCATTCAAAACGCTGTACCAAATACACAAACTAATTAAAAAATTGTAAGTACACATTTCTGCAGTTAATGAATTCGTTTCACTCGATATCATGGAATCATTAGTTGTTTCATTAATTTCATCTAAAGCATCTATGATTTCCTTAACCTGAAACCTAATCGCTTTAACACTTGAGTGGCGACTTTCCCACCTGGTTTCTGACCACTTTTTAACAGTCCATTGATGGCAATGTTTTTTAAAAATACCCCATCGAGCAGTCGATGCTGAAAATATAGTAAATATTCTTTCTATAGTCCCAAAAAAGTGCATAGCTCGTGCAGAGGTTTTAGCCGTATCTTTTAGAACTAGATTGAGGCTATGTGCCCAACAAGGCATAAACAAAGCTCGAGGGTTCTGATTTAAAATTCTACTTTGGACACCTTGATATTGACCAACCATATTGGCACCGTTATCGTAACCCTGTCCACGGCAGTCAGCTATATCAATATCATAATCTTTTAATTTTTTTAAAAGTACATTCGAAAGATTTAACCCAGTAGAAGAACAAATATTTGTAAAATCTATAAAGAATTCCTTAATAGTAGGATTTGTAAATTCATCGTCTAAGCTCATGTCTACAATTCTAATAACTAAAGAAAGTTGCTCTTGGCGGCTTATGTCTGGCGTACAATCCATAATAACGGCATAATATTTGGCAGATTTAATTTTTTGAATAATTTTTTTATTTATTTCGCTGGCCATTATCTCAATTAACTCATTTTGTATATCATGCCCTAGGTAATGAGTATGAGTTTTATGATCTCTTATTCTTTTCAAATGTTCAAAAATGAAAGGGTCAAATTTGGCAAACATTTCCATCAGACCTAGAAATTTGCCATTATTAGGTTGATAAAGAATGTCCGTGTTACCTCTAAATGCGTCGTTATGCTTAGCCAAAAAATGTATTGCCGCTATAATACGCTTTAAGACTTCTCTCCAATGATTTTTTTCTTTTTCTATGAGTATCTGATGGGCTTTATCAATAGTCTCTAATTTTCCTAATCTTTGCCTCAACTCTGACCAATCAATTGCACTTTTTATGTGAGCTTGAGAAATTTCATGCGTTTTCAATCTTTCAGATATATGTTTCCAGTCCCTTAAACCAACAGTAGCCAAAGAACTAATACGTAGATTCGTTGCGTGACTTGGAAAAAGTTTACAACAAAAACAATAGACGCGATCACTCGAAACACTATATACTAGCCACTGACGATCAATAAACTCACCATTAGATAATTTTCTAGAATACAAACTATTAGAAAATTGTCTTTCAGTTTTATCAATTGAGCTAATAGGATATTTTATGTTAATATTTCTTCTTGGTCCAAGTTTGACTAAATCAACTCTTAGGTAGGAATTTATAGAATCTGGCCAGTTATAAGGGTCTGATAAGTCTATGTCTTTAACAACATTTAAAATAGTTGTTGAATCTAGATTATGCGATATTGGCTTTTCACTTTTTTCACTTGAAGGTGGTAAAGCAATATCTAAATTTACATTAAAAACATTTTCTACGACGGACTGTGGTTTAGATTGGTCTTGTTTATTTAATATTTGTTCATTATTAGAATTAGAAGTACTACTAGACTGTGGTAATTGAAGAAATCGCGACATTGACCCTCGTTGTTTTTTTATAAATTCTTCTTTTTTTTGTTTTTTAATTCTTTTTTGGTGCCCAGAGGGATAGGAACGAAATTTATCGCGATCGTGACTGTCCATAGTAGATTGGATAAATAACTAAAAATAACGAAATTATTTTACTGATTGCTAAATATCGATTATTTATATAATTATATATTTATATGTGAACATCTATATATTTATTATGACTACATAAGATACCAGAAATATCAAATTTACCGTAAAATTAAAACCAGTCTTGTAGTTAAGACTTACAGATCAAGCCGATTTAATATTATTTCAACGAAAACAATAATATTTTTATTGATGCCAAATTGTTATGAAAAATAATTAATAATGTGAATTTTGTGGTATTTAAATACAAGTATTTATATTATGTTAAAAATACTCTTAAAAAGTATTCAGAATGTTTAAAAAATACATTAAAAACATTGTATTTAGAATAGGTACCAAAAAATACTTCAAAAAGTATTTTAATACACGTATTCAAATACTTGTATTCGAATGCTTTACAAGACTGATTAAAACAAATAAATTATAAAATTACTTACTTAAGATACAAAGCTTAAGCTACGTTGAAATATATATGAATTTCTTTAATAGCAGTCCGCACTCCTGCTTCGCTATCTTCAAAATGAAGAAGTAAAAATATAAAATAAATATGTTCTAATGTTATAATATTATGTTATATGAAACAAAAATTATACGTCGTCGCCCGTCGGCTGTCACTCGAATTTTCCTGGGAATCCGATAACAAATCTACCCGTATCACTGTTTAATCTTTATCGAATATTTTACGTATTTTATTTATATCTCTCGTAGAAAGTAGGCAACTATTAGTATATATATATATATTATACTTATTATACATGTACATATTATTAGCTACATCAAATGCGATAAGCCAATAACGACGATACAACCGTCGAGCATTTTAGTTTTAACAATCATTATAAACAACAAAAATAATTCGGTAGAACGTAGAAATCAACTTAAATTTAATGTGATACATGGGTATTTTGGGTAATATATTTTTTTTTGTTAGTATAATAGTATATGTTGGGTATACAAAGCCTCATGATCAAAAATTAACTTAATTTATGTTTTTTTGGTTTCATTCAGGTGGGAGCACTATAAATATCGGGGCCCCGGTGGGGCCCCAAAATCGTGGGGCCCGGGGCACGTGCCCCGCTCGCCCCGACGATTGCTCCGGCACTGATTATGAGGAACAACTTTATACTGTGTAAAGCCCATACTATAATAGTATGTACTTCTTTATGCAAAATGTTCGTTGTTTGTTATATTTTTATGTTATTTCATATACTATATTTTTAATTCCTAAAATATTATCAGCACATTTAAATGATAATAATAAACGTAATATGATACGTAATACTCTTGACGGTTACCGGTCAATATCATTAATAATATACATATAGTAATAATAAATCAAGGTAGGTAAATGTATGTTGTATCGGTCAGACACACAAAATAATAATAATATTTCACATGCGCATATTGCATATATTATGTAAACATTAATTATTCAAAAAGGGATTCGTCGATGTCTGATCTATCCGTCATTTTCATAAACGTTCTTCTCGGGGATATCGCGGGGGAAGACTTAAGCTGCCGCTACTCCATAATATTTTAAATGAAAAACTCGACAAGAAATATAATAATTATAATAGTTTGGACGCCTGTTGCGTCTCCGTAGGCAGCAGGAATGGGAGAGAATGAGTACGCAAACCGACAGGTGGGCGTTAGCCGGTCATCGGTCGTGGAGGCCATTGGTGGGCTGCCGGTATTATACATAATATTTAAATATTTAATATTATAATTAAACAAACCAAATATTAAAATGTGATTTTGGGCAGAAAAAATGTATAGTGAATTTATGCTCAAACAAATGAACCCAACATGTATAAGACGTAACAAAATGTAGAAATTATAATATTATATTTAATAATTATAATAAAATGTCTACATATTATGTTTTTAAATATTATTATCTACTAGGTTATTATGAGTGTTATTTATTAAATTATCAGTATCATATGTTGTCGACATTATCTAGTAGGTATTCGATTATATCGGTCGGTTCCTATATAATTTATATTATGCTCGTTAACGTCGACACTGATAAATATTCGAATTACAATAATAATTTATTGGCATTACTTACTACCCGCCGCCTTGTCAACGGCCTCTAACCTTTGATGATTATTAGAAAGTTTGACATCCGTGGCGATCGCATAATAACGTAATATTATATGGGCAACAGCACAGTGTTATACACTTATTAGTTTTCGATAAACAAAATAATGCATTTATTATATTACGCATTAACGATTAGAGCGCGGATAAAAAATATCAAAATAATTTGGAAATATTATATAATGATGTCAAAGTCATGAAATTATGAAAGAAAAAACATTTTGAATTTGTAATACCTATTATGGTAAAAATAACAGCAATTTTTAATTTATAATTATAATCATTAAAATAATTGTGTATAAATGTATATTGAGTCGTGGGATATTAAAATAATTTAACACAAATTTTACAAATTATAATTACGATTCTACCGAAGATGTAAATAGGAAAAAATATACAATTGCATGAAAATCAACGCTCCATTAATAATTATAATCATATTATTATTATTGTCATTAAGTATAGACTATATTCGGTTACAACGGGTAATCATATAGGTTTAAAAGTTGAGCTATAGTTAATTCTTGGTTTACTTGGTTATTATATGATACCAAAAAGTAACTTCTAATCACGATGCGATTTAATCGACACGAGACGACACACAACGTTGCTGTGAATGAGCCTTTACTACCACGGGTTACTACACTAACTCAGGGATCATCATTTAATATTTTAGGAGGGCTGCAAAGGAATTTTGACAATTTTCGGGGGCCATATTCAAATCAAATACATATTTTTAACATATTATAATGTAATGTAAATGTAACTTATTATAGTGGTTATGGCCGGCATTATACGATTTTGACGGGAGGTGGGGGGGGGGGGGGGGGATCAAGTATTTGCCGACTGTAAAAATGTCGATTCGTAATTTCTTAAAACAAACTATGTAAAGTACATATATTCCTGGTTTTTCTGTATTATAGTTAAGGTGAGCTAAAATAATTAAAATTTGGTAAGTATAATACTGAAAAAAAAAAATTATAAAAAAAATTTAAAAAAAATTTAACTAAAACATTTTGAACAGTTCTATGCATATAGTCTGTTATACAACTAATTGTTACTTGTATATCATACTGCCGCTAGCCATACAGGTACAGGATTGTCTGGATTATTTAAACTTTAATAATTGTGTATATTATTAAATCAATATATGATAAAGGTTATAGGAACAAAAATCTAAAATAAAACTTCGGCATCTGCATGTTACACTTATGGAAGAACTTAGGTAAACCACCGCCGTGTAAAAATTGATCAAGTACATAATATATTAATATGGGCTTGCCAGTGGTTGTTTTTTAAGTTATCCGTTATAGGGCTGGTAAATTTTTTTCGCCCCTTTTTTATATCAAATAGCAAATTTCAGGTTGTATATTATAATAATATGCTTATCTAATCTATTAAAATATATCTAAATATAAAATTATTAGATCAAGAAAAATAACAGAAATATTATTATTATTATGGTATTGGAATATTTGTATTTGCATTTTAATACTAATACACCTATTTACGTCAAGTCAAAAAAAAAGTTTGCTAATGTAATTTGTTTTAGTTATATATTAATTTAATTATAATTATTTGTTGCAGATATTTGTATGTGTTATTAATTGGATAAATCATGAAAATGATCCAAATTGTATGTTTTTTCATTATTATGCCTCAACTATAAATTTACAATCGTCAATCGTATATAATAATTATAACATTTTTAGGTAAAGATTTTGTCATTGAAGCTTTAAATTTCCATTATGTAAGGAAACATCTGCACAAAACTATGCCACAAACAATTTGTAATTCAACTAAGCAGACTGGACCTAAAGTATTATTGAATTCAGATTTTAAATTATCTTTTCAATATCGTTTTATCTACTTATTTTTTTTTGCTGTTTCTTCTTGCCATGTGTGATTTATTAGATAAGGGGAAGAAGTATACAAGGTTGTATGATCCAACAACCAAACTATTGTATATAGCAAAGGAAATGGGTGAGAGATTTAGAGAAGGATGTCGTCTAAACTTAATGAAAGAAAATTTAGTTTTTGTCCTCGGTTATAAATATTTTAATCCAAGATCAATTGAAATGCTTGTAGTGTCACGGTTTGGTTTGGACTGGTGAACTCACGACATACACAATACACACACTATATATATTTTTTTTATATTTATAATATAGACACCAATATAAATAATTTAAAAAAGTTATAATATTATTATTTACCATGTACCTACCTTTGATGAATATTACAATTATTATTAAAATTTGAAAATACTTGCATGCGATCACCATTTGTTTTAAACAGTTTTAATGACTATTGATAATAATATTATGTCCAATAAAATAACTTTTAATTGTTTGTCACTTTTAAGTCAAGAAATACAAAATACATCTCGCCAGTAATATAAACTCGAAACGTGTTATTTACGACTATTTTTGTGTGTAGGACCAAGCTTGGAGTAGGTATATTATGTACAAATGTGCACATAAATGTCATCAGTTTAATGCTATGCATAATTATAATACTTAGTTAATAGTTATACGATTAAATATAATACATATATATATACATATGTATAGTAAATATTTGTAGAGCTATCTTATGTATAGGTACTAAGTTGTTTTTAATAATTAGTTTGTAGGTAGGTACTAAACAAATATTATAAATACATATTATATAGGTTGTAATATAAAAAAAGGGGTTACACGGGTGTCGCTCTGCTGTACAGTAGGTTACAAGTTGGTCACTGTATTGGATAGTATTTAATTCGAATTCAATGATATAATATTATCATTGTATAAGAAAAAGATCGTCAGCCCACGCAAAGGCTTAACGTATTTAACAGGTATATTTCGGTTTCCGCTTCCCAAACTGTCAATCGAGTTAGTAATTATCAAAACCTGCTGTATGAGCTTGTTTAAATTCTCCTTTTGGTGACCACGATAACGAGTACCGCACAAAAGGATAATTAAAAAATTAAATAATGTACAACAGGATTTACACTATACAACTCTAAGGTTGCTTTACTCTAACAACTGACCACGATAACGAGCACTGGATGTTCAAGTGTGAGATCCCTACCTTACCTAGACAAAGTCTTACTCTTTCTCGACTGACCACGATAACGAGTACTTGACGAGAAAGTAAGTACTACAGTGTCTTGTTACATTTCCCAAAAGTGTTATTCACCACAAATGTCCCCATACGCACAAGTGAGATAGATTACTCTAAAACGGGAGTAAACAAAACAAGTTACGCTTTAAATAATAAATTTGAAATATAATAAAAAATTATGTTTCCATAAACAAATAATTAAAAATGAAAAGAGTTGTCAACAACGGTACCTCGCTAATGATCGAACAGCCCCGCTCCCGTGGTTGCTGTCGCTTTGAGTAGCCATTGATATTTTGTTGACTCGGCATCCTTGACGTCTGCTTCATCGTATGTGGTCATTTAATTTGTGGGCAGTATGATATTATAATATTTATAATAAGGGTTTTTATTATGTATATTATACTATATACATAACAAATTACTAAGTATATTTGATGATATTATTGTGAGCCGTAGTAAGCCGCTACATGAGAAATGAAATAAATATCCAATGATGTAAAAATATGAACTTCAAACACTCATAAATATTTAATTTAATTTGCTTTTTTTTTTTTTTTATTAAAGCTAGACAAACCTATGGGTAATCTTGTATTAAATTTTCAAATGTTAGATTTAAAAAGAAATTTTTTTATGAATTCTTAAATCAAAATAATTTGCTAAATTTTGTGATTTTTCAAGATATGAACTTTAAAATGCTCATAAAAAAAACCGTGACTAAGGATTTTTAATATTTTTTAAATTCCATTATTGTAAGCCTTGTACTACATTTTTACCCGACAAATAAATTAATATTTTTTTGACATTCATAGAAAAAAAACTAATATAATTGAAAACTGAAAATGTTCAAAACAAATCAAATTATTTTGAAAATGTTATCGTGTAAAGAAATGCGTATGCAAAGAACCAATTTAATTTATATACGTTCATTTGTTTTAGAGTTATACCTACCAAAAACCAAAATCGATTTTGCGTAAAACTTCCCGTTTTCTTTAATTTTTATCTTGTTTTTCTCGGTGCTTTTGAATTTTAAATTTAGACTTCCCCAATGCACTAACTAGATTCACTCTCCCATTATAGTACCTACCTATATTATATTGATATTATAAAATAATATGTTATTAATATATTTTATTAAGATATGTCATTATAATTGCTGTTATTAATTTATTGTTCATGCATTTTTAGGTAGGTACATAAAGCAATTTACTGATAATATAGGTACTTAATTTTCCTAGTTCAATTTACTAATAATTAGCTACTTATAATAGTACTTTTTTGAATTTATTATTATTTCGTAATTATTAGTAATATACTTATGCTAGTATCATTTTAAATTCTGAGCGGAACAATGAATGTATTGATTTTACAATGATGTGTGTTTTAATTTTTCTTAAATTTTTGTGTCTGTCATGACAGTTTAGGGCAGTAAAACTTCTTCGATTTTCTTTAACAGTATATTTTTCGATGGAAAAATGAATCTAGTTGGTGCATTCGGTAGGTTAAGTTTTAAGATTCTCAATAGTTTTCAAAAGCTTGAAAAAAAACAACATAACAATTAAAGAAAAACAGGAATTTTTACGCAAAATCAGTTTTTGACTAAATTGATTTTGGTTTTTTTGTGTAACTTTAAAACAAATAAATGTATATACATGATATTTTCACTGGTTGTTTATATATGCATTTTCTATACACAATAAAATTTTCAAAGTATTTTGATTTGTTTTAAACTGTTTAGGAATATTTTCTGTTTCCCATTTTATTAGAGTTTTTTTCTAAGAGTGTCAATAAAACTTTATTTGTTTAGTTAAAAACTTGAAAATTTAATAAAAAGCTCATACTATAATGTTACAATGACATTTGAAAAATCTTAATAATCCTTAGTCACAGTTTTTATTTTTATAAGCATTCAAAGTTCAAATCAGGATATTTAGCAAACTTTTTTGAATTGAGTATTCATAAAAATTTTTCTTTTTAATTCTATGATTTGAAAAATGTAATACAAGATTATTCATAAGTTTATTTACCTTTATCAAAAAAAATGTCTACAATCAAATCAAATTACATTTTTATGAGCGTTTGAAATTCATATTTTTACAACATTTGATATTTACTCGATTTCTCATGTAGTGGTTTTGTAATTTTATTGTTAGTCAAAAACGAACTACTGTAGATACATGATAATTTTAATCAATGTTTATATTTTCATTTTATATTCAACAATACAATTTTGAAAATAACTTGAATCTTTTTGAGCTGTTTACGGACATTGTCAGTTTTCAATTCTTATCGTTTTTTTCTCCATAATTATTACAATTATTTAGTTATTATTTTATATTTATATTTTTTGTGAATTATGAGTAATTATTTACAAGTTACAAGGTTTCCTTGTTATGCAAAGAAAAAAAAGATCGACGTAAAAGACCTTTTTTTCACATATTTGATTTAGTGGCTATTATTACAAAAACGTTTGATAATCTTATCAATAATTTATCGTTATCGAACTTTATATAGCTGGAGTTGGTAAATTGTGTCCCCCAAAAAAATTCACCGTCATATATTATATGGAACCAGTAAAATAAGTCGCCAAAAAAAGGTCACAGTCATTTTTTATGTAAATTGCGGCCAATGTACTTTTAAAACATTGGGTACGTAAATTTCGTCAAGGTATATTCCGATTTTCGGTTAGATTCGTCACGTCCAAACATAATAATATTTAATTAATCATCTTACATTTTAAATTGTACCATAGCATTGATATAAGTTATTTTATATTAAATATAAATGAATACGAATGATTTCTTTCGGTATTATTGCAGTAGACAGTAGTATATTAACTATAACATTTGAAAGCTACATAATATAAATTAATATTATTATTACCATAGGCGTGCGCAAACTTTATTTCATACTTTAATTTACCTACTCAATATATCACCCACTATTGAAGGCATAGCTTATGTAATCATTCATATAATCAAAACAAATACATTATTATTTTAAAATTAAAAAAGAAGTATATTAACTGTATTTACACAGTTTTAAAATTGAAATAAATTCAATTTCACAAACATTAATGATAGTATTGAATTATGACATTTGTATATAGTATAAATAACAGTTCGTAACTTCATTCTTCTTTTAATTGGAATTCAAGTTGATTTAAAAAATTAAAAACTTGTGACGCTTGCAGGGAGGTGGGTTACCCTGGCACCCCTATGTTCGAATTTTTTATTTTTTTTTTTTACCATTAATTGTACTACAATTTGTACCAATTTGTACCGTACATTTCAGAATTTGTACCAAAGTATTTTCCCCGGAAAAATTGATTTTCCGCCGGAGCGCCAGACGTTACACCAGCCCCCCCGTTGCTAAAAAATGGACTTTAAACAATTTTTTTTTTTACCATTAATTGTACTATAATTTGTACCGATTTGTACTATAAGTTTCAGAATTTGTACCAAAGTATTTTCCCCGGAAAAAATTGATTTTCCGCCGGAGCGCCAGACGTTACACCAGCCCCCCCGTTGCTAAAAAATGGACTTTTAACAATTTTTTTTTTACCATTAATTGTACTATAATTTGTACCGATTTGTACTATAAGTTTCAGAATTTGTACCAAAGTATTTTCCCCGGAAAAATTGATTTTCCGCCGGAGCGCCAGACGTTACACCAGCCCCCCCGTTGCTAAAAAATGGACTTTTAACAATTTTTTTTTTACCATTAATTGTACTATAATTTGTACCGATTTGTACTATAAGTTTCAGAATTTGTACCAAAGTATTTTCCCCGGAAAAATTGATTTTCCGCCGGAGCGCCAGACGTTACACCAGCCCCCCCCGTTGCTAAAAAATGGACTTTTAACAATTTTTTTTTTACCATTAATTGTACTATAATTTGTACCGATTTGTACTATAAGTTTCAGAATTTGTACCAAAGTATTTTCCCCGGAAAAATTGATTTTCCGCCGGAGCGCCAGACGTTACACCAGCCCCCCCCGTTGCTAAAAAATGGACTTTAAACAATTTTTTTTTACTTATACAGGTGAATTTGTGCTTTTCATCTGTCGGGCTGAGTATTTAAATGCTGGGTACTGTATCATGAACAATATTTGTATTTTGTACCTAATTTTTCCTAGTACCATCCAGAAGTGAGAATAAGTTTGTGCAGTCAAAAAAAAAATATTTAAAAAAATGTCTAATTCAATGTATTATTATACAAATTTTATATGGTATAAAATTAAAAATATTTTTTTACGTACACAAATTACTATTATAGTATTATCATATAGAAGATAAAAATTAGAACGAACCTAACCTAACCTACCGATTTAACACAACAAATTGTAACAATTTTTTTAAATATTAATTGTACTATAATTTGTAACGATATGTACCACTAACTTAGGAATTTGTATAAAGTTCCGCTCTGATCGCTCTTATATATATATAACTATAACAAAAACCACAAAATGTATTATAATATAATTATTAATTATCATTTTGAAGATAAATACTATGACGAACAAAACTTACCGATTTAGCACAACATTTTTTTTTTAATTTATTAATTGTTTTCGTTTTTATACAAATTATACTCCATTTTATAATACTCTAACAGAATAACATTATTCTATACAGCGTACATATTATTATGTAATACCATGCGTCACACAAAATTATATTAATACGTATTGGCGTATTTACAAATTCAAACACTAATAATAAGAACCGACGTTTATCTAAAATTAACTTTTGATATTATCCAATATTATTGACTTTTGATATGTCTATTATTAAATTAAATGTATATTATATTAAGCAAAGAAATGTTGTAATTTTTATATTAATACGTTTATTTCATAATTTCATTTGCCTCTTGTCCTTCATGGAGTATGGGTGCTAAACGTGGTAGAATTCCGGCGCTGTTCCTAGCCATCTTATAGACGAGGAGCTGTTGAATAATAAAAATCAAATACGTGATGTTTTGAATTTTAATGAAGCAGAAGGCAAATGTAAGTAAAATATTATGTTTTAAGTCATGGACCTTTACCTATACATTAAGGTTAAGGTGTTCAACATACCAACATATTTTGTGTTATTCGTCCATCTGAAATAGTCTTTTTTATAAAATATATAATAACCAATAGCACCTAGGTGCTAAACTGAACTAGGGAGTCGTAATCATGGATATAAAATACATATATTATATATATATATATACAGCTAGAAAACTTTTTCTATATTATGCGTGAGATTAACAGAAAACAATGAATGTTGGTGTGGCCGCCTCTTAATTTGAGCATGGTGTTTATATTATACATTTTTAATTAGGTATATTACTATTCATACATAGTTGTTACTAAATTACTAGATAAATCATTAATATTTTGATCTATCATAGTAGGTACTTATTTAAAATATTAATAGTACATTAATGCCATTATTATTATATTTGTTTATTATGAATATGTATTGATGATAATATGCCTATAAAATATTATAGGCGTAATATCAACAATATAGACTCTACAGTAACTCGCTATACCTACCTACGGATATACGGAATACACTATAATCTATAGACTCTCTATTGTAAGTATTCTGTATTTTCATTTCAGAAGATATACTCGTAGATGCGCGTGTCGTAGTTTTGGGTGATGCGCATGATTATTCCGTGGATGTTCATGTTATACGTTTGCGTCTGTGTTACATGTTGACCATTGCATATTTTATATCACCCATGTATTCTTAGGTATGCATTTATCTTAATATGCATCTATCTTATGTATCTATGCACTCAACGCGCTCGCAACTCGTTAGTTAATTAGTTATTAAGGTGTTGACTGTTGGGAACGTACTAAACTACATAGTAGATAGTAGATACTATAGACTCTACGCGAATGTTCGCGGGTCACGTCGTATCAATGCACACGAACATTTTAGAACCGATATTGGTATATAACCAATATAGGTAATAAATAATAATATATATGGGATGACAACCCATACGCGGTTATTAGTTGTATAAACTGACCGAGTTTTGACGTGTAATTAATGAAAGTTTAACGTAGCTATTGTGTTTGTTTTTTTTTGCACTCCTATGTGTAGGGCCCATTAAAAAATTAAAAATTAATAATCAGGTATTCGGGGGTGGATCCATACCAATACAACGGGGGCGAGGGGGGGTGTGTGTGGTTTTTTTGAATAACAAATTAATTTTGAAGTTTTTGATCACAACTTCCAAATGAAGTTAAAGTACCCTTTTTTGAAAGTATCATCAAATTAATTATGGAAAACACATCTTTTAAAGAATTAAAAGTGGGAAAATAGATGTTGCTCTGCTGTACCTACAGCACGTTACAAGTGGGTTACTATAATGGATGGTATTAAATTGTATACGAAAAATGATTTTGAGCGGAGACGGTTTGTCAGTCTGATACTAAAATAAAAGCGGGTAAGTGAATGTTGCTCTGCTGTACATTAGGGGGTGGGGTGGACCTCTGGCTAGGGTAGGTTGATTTTTGAATGCAATTATATAGGTATCATTGTATACGAAAAACGATTCTGAACGGAGATGATTTGTCATATATTATATTTAAATATTGTCATTCTATTTTGAAACAAATATTTTATTTTTTAATTAGGACGCATTTTGCATAAGGCATGGTTAATCAATTTTTCCAAAAACATTGCAAGTAGTTATCATAGTTCATAATACCTTATATTATCATAGAAATACCATATACATATACCTGTTTAGAGGATAAATCGTTATTGTTACGCGACTTCATAAAAATTTAAAACTGAAACGCTCAAGACATTTTTCCTATAATGACACTTCAAATTTTCTACATAGCTATTTGAAGCAAAACTTAGTGTTGAATTTTTTAACCTTAGATATAAATACAAACAATTTTATGAATTTTGAACTACAACATAATTTGCAAATATTCATGGTTTTGACGATTTTTTGTCAATATTTGAACTTCTAATGCTAATAAAAAAAAAATTGTGCTTAATATGTATTCTTATAATTTTTTAATCACTATAAGAATAACTTATGAGGAACTTTGTTGTACACAGACACAAAAAAAAACACATCATTGTAAAATCAATACATTCATCACTCCGTTCAGAATCTAAAACTGTGTTAGTATAATAATATATATTTTTAGTTACAGATTAAATTACTTATGTGCGACCTTGTCTTAAATTTTCAATCCTTAGCTATAAAAGTTGAACATTTTATAAATTGTTAATACATTTTTATCGATATTAATTGTATTTAATAAAAATAATCGAAAATTGATTGTGCATACAAATTCCCGTTTATTCATTAATTTTTAGTTTGTTTATCCCGATTATTAAGAAGACTTTTGAACCCCAAAAGTACCAACTACATTCATTCTCTGCAGATCGGATAAGGTACTGAAGTCGAAAATCGAAGCATTTTTACTGCCCCCAAAACGTGATGACAAACACAAAAAAAAACACTTCATTATAAAATCAATACATTCATCGCTCCGCTCAGAATCTTAAAATTCCAAAAAAATGCTTGAGAGCTAAACTGAATTTACGACAACATTGAATATAATTCAACAATAACAATAAATAAGTATGATGATGTATGATACTGTAAGAAAAGTTACATTTAGTACGAAGACCCATATATTAATCGAACTCGTCTCTCTGCCTGAAGGTAAATCAATCTTTTTACGTTAATATAAAGCAAATTAATAAAATTGAATTGGATTTAAAAATAAAAATGTAATATATTGATTTTTTTTCAGAACTTGAAACATCTACAAGTGTTTGCAGTATTAACAAAATAGATCAAGTACATCAAAACTATGCCGGTGAAGTATTGTTGACCACAGACGAAATACCTAAGGTATTACATGTAAAAGGGATAACCTATTTCATTAGGGGTGCAGTCGTATATACAAGTGGAAATAGAACTGGACTAAGAGTAAAAAGTGGACATTATAAAGCATATTGCTTTAGGCCCAACGATCGCTGGGAAATCTATGATGACCTACAAGAAAAAATATTACCATCTAAAAACGAAAAAAATAATGTTGAATTGCTATTATATACAAAATAACAGAAAAATAAACTCTTTTTAATAAAATGTTTGATTTTAATTTAAATAATAAATTTGAAAAGTTATAACAATTTTTTTGTGGTTTTTTTATTGTTATGCATATTTAAGATCGATTAGAGCGGGAAAATATGTGTATAATTGAACTTTCTTGTGGAATTACTTTTTACAAAGTAAAAGTAATAGTAAAAGTAGTAAGTAAGTTTTTACACTTTTTAACACTTTTCTTAAGTTTGGTTTCATTATAGACATGATACCAATTCCTAAGTTGGTGATACAAATGGTAAAATATATAGTACAATTAATGGTAAAAAAAAAATTGTTAAAAGTCCATTTTTTAGCAACGGGGGGGGCTGGTGTAACGTCTGGCGCTCCGGCGGAAAATCAATTTTTCCGGGGAAAATACTTTGGTACAAATTCTGAAACTTATAGTACAAATCGGTACAAATTATAGTACAATTAATGGTAAAAAAAAAAATTGTTAAAAGTCCATTTTTTAGCAACGGGGGGGCTGGTGTAACGTCTGGCGCTCCGGCGGAAAATCAATTTTTCCGGGGAAAATACTTTGGTACAAATTCTGAAACTTATAGTACAAATCGGTACAAATTATAGTACAATTAATGGTAAAAAAAAAATTGTTAAAAGTCCATTTTTTAGCAACGGGGGGGCTGGTGTAACGTCTGGCGCTCCGGCGGAAAATCAATTTTTCCGGGGAAAATACTTTGGTACAAATTCTGAAACTTATAGTACAAATCGGTACAAATTATAGTACAATTAATGGTATAAAAAAAAAATTGTTAAAAGTCCATTTTTTAGCAACGGGGGTGCTGGTGTAACGTTACCCTGGCACCCCAGCGGAAAATCGAAATTTCCGGGGGAAATTCTTTGGTACAAATTCTGAAATGTACGGTACAAATTGGTACAAATTGTAGTACAATTAATGGTAAAAAAAAAAAATAAAAAATTCAAACATTGGGGGTGCCAGGGTAACCCACCTCTTGCAGGGTGGTCCACAGCCACAGCCCACTCAGCCACTACTGTGCGCACACCTATGATTATTACCGTTTTACAATTATTACGCCGTCGATTATTATTTTTAGGTACTACAGACTAAGCTAAAATTACGAATAGATTTCTATAATAATTGTACTGCCGCAATCTAAGGGATTGCATTTAGATCTTGTTATAAGACTATAGTATTAAGGACATAGGGAATTTAACAAGGTGACTTAGCACTTGTCAGCGTGTTGTGTGTAAATTAGTGTTTGGTGTGTTTAATCAGTAATCTGTATATAATCCTTATAGGAATACAATTATCATAATGTATTCGAATACTAATTTTTAAGCTTAGGTATTTTGAATATATTTTATAATATTACACATGGAAACAATATTATACCATTATAATGTAAAATATTTTATTAACAAATAACATATTTATATGTTATATCAGTCTAATGCGGCAACCCTTTCTGCCCATATTTTCGATAATTTCTACAACTGTCATTTCTCTATCACGGTGAATTTTCATTAATGCTAACCCGTTCAGTCGATTTTCAGTTATCGTGTTCATGAGATATATTTTCAACGGCCAATGTGTCGAAAATGATCTTTCACTAGTACCTAACTGGTAAAGAAGCTAAAATAAGTAAAAGCCTGTATATTGAAGGGTATATGTTTTCGTTACATTCAGCTAAAGCAGTTACAACATTTTCTGTGGGTTTTCTTTTGATTTCTTCTTTTCATAATGTAAATTCTCCCAAAGCTGAATAGTCATTACCTTCAATGTGTAGACACGCAAGTGAGACGTGCGTATGTGCATCAACACCTGTATAAGGTTCATCGTATATCGATTTATCTTTCTTATGTTAAATAAAATATAAACATAATATAATACTTATGTTATATCTAAGTATTTTAAAATTTGATTGGAACATTAACAATCAATAGTATTAATGTTTCATGTCTGTTAAGATAAATCATATTACTTTTATTTGACGTTTGATGAAAAATAATTTTATTTTAACATCAAATTGATGTTCATTATTTTATTATAAATTTTATATAAATACTAGCTATGTGCCGCGTGATCCGCCCCCATGGATAGTTGCTTGCAAATAGTGGGACTGTTGCTCTTGCAGTAGTGCATACGATCTGTTTATTTTATAAAGTAAGCTTATAACCTGGTCCGCGATGCACTCTTTCATTAAAAAAAAATCAAGGAAATCGGATGACAAGTTTCAGAGTATATTCGACACACATATTCCATTTTCAAACTTATATATATATATAGCGTATATTTAGCACGTAAATATATATGAATATAGCACAGAATACAGAAGTATAGATATATTTTGATTGTTGAATTTTACTTCTCGGAACAATTCATATGTACACGCCGATTGGTAGATCTGTCAGGTATAACGTATTTGAAGTTTGATGAAACATAATTTTATTTTAACATCAAATTGATGTTCACTATTTAGTGGATAGTTGTTTGCAAATAGTCGGACTGTTGCTCGTGCAGTCGTGCATGAGATTTGTTTATTTTATAAATATATATGAATTATATTTCGGTCTAGGTATGAATAAACCAGTCAGGTAGGCTCACACACTATTGGGTAATTACAAAATTACCTTGAAATTAAGCCTATAACCTGGTCAGCGATGCACTCTTTCATTAAAAAAAAAAGAATCAAGGAAATCGGATGACTAGTTTCAGAGTACATTCGACACAAAGATTCGATTTTCACATATAAATATATAGCATATATTTGCACGTAAGTATATGAATATAGATATATATATATATATATATATATATATATATATATATATAGTATAGATATGTTTAGATTGTTGAATTCTACTTCTCGGAATTAATTATGTGTACACGCCGATTGGCAGATCTGTCAGGTATAACGGTAAAAAATGTATAACGGACACTTGTAGTTCATGTAATGTTAAATTTACGTTATTAATACAATCATTTTTTTTACGTTTTAAGTAAATATGAAATAAGTATGTATTAATATAACATAAATATTACAACTTTTTGCTCAGTTGGAGACTATAGGTACTGACAATGATACAATTTTTCTTCACTCACTTTCTGCGTATTAAGTTAAAAAAAAGTTAATTTGTTTATACAACGCTAGCGTACTTAATTTTTTTCCAACCGAAAACTAAATTATAGGATATAGTGTTAATACTTCATACAGTATTTCCATATAAGTAAGATTCGAATGATATACATTTTTAACTTTAAACAATTTACGATATATATTTTTTGACATGAAAACGAAATCGACTGAAATAGTGAATAAAATTAAAAACAATATAAATTAACTTAACTTACTTCTGAAAATGAAAAATTAACTCGTTAGTTTCACGTGAATTAAAAAAGAAATTTAGTAAGTTAACAGTTAAGTTAATGAAAAGCAAAAGTAACTAGTTAAGTTAAAAAGTTAAAATAAAATTAACTTTTAAACTTAATTTTAACTTTTTAACTCGTTAATGTCTTCCTTTACTTATTACTTATTGTAAATCTTAAATGTATTTGAAATGTATTTTAAATATTTCTGAATAGATGTTTTATGTGGACATCATAATATTATGTATAATATTAACTATTAAGTAAACACATTTTAGATTTGGTAATTTTTCAATAAAATTAAAAAAAAAATTTAAATGATGGATAGTACTTAATAAGTATAATTATTTAATACTTTAACCTTTTTTCTGAAGGATATTTATTATTAATAATAAACCGAAAAAAAAACACAATAATCACATGGATTTTACACTGTTTTAAACATATTATTATGTTTTATTTGTTTAAATCAATGAAAAAAAATGTTTAAAAAAATGTTTTAAATTCATGTTCTAAACATAACAACCCTATCAGTTATCTCCGCGGTCCTTGATAATACGGAAAAAAAACATCACAGCCCTGGGAGGAATACGTGGCCCGCAAATGTATTGACATTCTCCGCCTAGGTACGATACTAGGTTGTATAATTATTAAAGTACGCACCAAACATTGGTCGACGGTTGTGTACAAATTTGGCATCCCTAAGTAAAACAGAAGAAATGACGGATTTATTTATGACAGATAAACAGTATTATAATATAATTCATAATAATAGCCCTATCGTGAAATTGAAGATTATATTATTACTTTTTACATAATTGTAAATGCATTTTAAATGGTGGGCGGACTAAAAAATAATAAGCGAAATATTATATTGCGATATTATACTACATAATATTATGAAAATAAATTCGACAATGAATAAAGAACTTGTGATATTAATTAAATAAAAATAATATTATATTTATATAATTATCTATAATCACAAAAATTGATTTTGAATAAATTTAATAAATACAAGTAGGTATACTTGGCTATCATTATACAATATAAGTAGTACGTAGATTTACCGAAAAATACTGATCGTTATTTAACTGTTCATCTTAAATGTGTGCTTATAAACATTGTCAATTTTTGAATTAAAAAAAAAACTATCACAAGTTTACCTACATTTAAAAAATTTAATATCGGTTCTTAATATGTGGTCCGCGGCCCCCTGAGGTCCCGCAATACTCATGTCGGGGGTCTGTGTCAGCATTAACACATAACAAATAACAATAATAGTGACATGAGTATATATTATTACAATATTGTTGGATTATTATTATTTTTTCTTATATAATATACCTCATTTGTTATTATATAAGAGATTGATCTATTTTATTTTTAGAACTCCGATGACGAGATATAATATAATTATATACAATTAAGTATTTACAGTGTTAGATACTATAGGTGTAGATTCTACACATATTAATTTTGTAATTAATATTTACTTATCAGTTTTTATTGTTCATACGAAATGTACAGGCGTGCAGTACTGTAGTTTCGCCAGATAGATCGTACTCATATACCTATAGTTTAATATTACATTTTTATAAAAAATGAAGTGTAATAAAAATAATTATAAATGTGTATGTTTGTTATGTCTACTTATGTAATTAGTAATGTAAAATAATAATTATGATTTTGGTTAAGATAGCATGAGATGTTTTGTAAAAAAAAAGGTATTCAAAAATAAATTGGTAGGGGGGTCCACGATTTCTAAATATTATTCATCAGGGGTCCGTGATCTACAAAACGTTAAGAATTGCTCATATAATATAATATTATTTATTATTAATAGGTACCTACTGACTTTGGCACCTCAGGACCATGCTACTGGTTTTCTCGGTCTACACGGACAGGTCGCTCGATCAGTAGTACAAGCATAATATATTATAATGACCGTTCCTTTGACTCGTGTCAAATTTTGCCGACAGTCCTCACAGTGAACGGCAACAGTGATAAATAATATAATTGTACAAGTATGCATGGCGACGGCATGGCAAGTAACCACCAGCACAAAATATCGGATGAGTATACCAGTCTTGACAATTGTGTTCTTGCACGTGTTTTCGTGTCGGGAAAAAATATACACACCTATGCCCTCAACGGCGAAGGATAAAAGTCTATTGTGTCGTTTGGGTCTTAGACACCGATTTAGGTAAGACACAGTCAGTGTTCGGACTTATCTAGATAAATTTATCTAGATGAATACCAGCTAGATAATTATTTGTTCATCATTTATCTTATCTAGATAAATAGTTACAAGATATCTGAACGTCTTAGATAATTTTTTACTAATCTAAATGAATTCATCTTATTTAGATCTTATTTAAATTTTCATATTGATAAAAGTCGCGAAATTGAACGAACGCATTTTAAATATTTATACAGATTCTCAAACCAAGTTTATGGTTTATAAATAATGTAATTATTTTTATTTATATGATTATTATTATTATGTTCCTAGTGCCCAACTAAAATATACCCAAATTTAAAACATATTTAAAAAAATATGTACCTTTTTTTATTTAGATATATTAGAGTTGCATTATCTTTATCTTTATCTAGATAAAAAACTAATTATCTAATCCGAACACTGCACACGGTGACTATATTATGTAGAAACCATGGTAAAAGTACCTATATATAAGTAAATTATATATATATTTATATATAAAGCGCGTTGTGTTGAATTACGTTATTTCCCGCTGTTGTAGCGTTGGTGTTATGGGTACAAAGTGCACGATAATTTTACAAACATTTCGATTTAAAAATATACTGTTTGAATAATAGCGGTGTCCTCACTTGGTAAGCGGGTGGTGTTGCCGATGTCACCCAGTCTCGTTTTAAATTCACTTAGACGTAATGACCATTTTCATCGTTTTAATACGCATTTGTTTCATTGAAATCGATTAAAACACAAAAAATACCAATAATAACATTAGCTACATTACGTCGCACACTGTCAATTGTTTCATCTATGCAAACCCATATTTTTTGGCCATTCACAGCATTGCGTATTTTGGTTATCGTATTAGTGTAGGAAGAATCGAAGTATCCTTTTCGTAAAGTTGATTCATTTGGAATAGTTTTATTGCAATATTTTGAAAGAAATGACCGAAAATGTTCGTTGTTTAATTTGTTTAGGGGGATATTCGCCGCTACAAATGCGGAACATAGGTCAGCATTAAAATCAGACTTACAAAATTGTTGAATGAATGGCTGAACTGCATTATGTTTTTCAGCTTCAAGTTTTTTCAATGCTTCTTTGTGTTTTTCTCTGCCAATATGTTGTTGAACGTTATATTTTTTATCTGAATTTCTTTTGACTTCACACAATTTACAAAATATAATATTTCCGTCAGTCATAAGCACATTTTCACCGAATTCTCTTACGATTTTTTTAATTTTAAATTTTTATTTTTAAGTTTTGGCATTTTGACGATTAAAGAAATTATTTAGAACACTATACGTTTATACCTCACTGATTGTCGATTGCTATTTACCGGCCAACTAAAGTATTAGCACGTGCTATAAAAATACGTAGGTATAATTCAGATAATTTTCCCTTTCCTTGAGTCGTAAATACAACTATAGATAATTGTAGATAAAACTATTTCGGCACAATAACGATAGTTATTTTATCAGTCATATATTTATTACTGGTTTTATACTTTCTGGTAATACTAATATAGTCCAAGACGTATAATATACATAGAAATAAGCTAAGTTATTGATAAGATTATCAAAGGTTTTTGCAATAATAGCCACTAAATCAAATATGTGAAAAAAGCGTCTTTTACGTCGATCTTTTTTTTTCTTTGCATAACAAGGAATGCTGCTTTAATTTGATTGTAGACATTTTTTTTTGATAAACGTAGATAAACTTATGAATAATCTTGTATTACATTTTTCAAATCTTAGAATTAAAAATAAAAATTTTTATGAATACTCAACTCAAAAAAGTTTGCTAAATATCGTGATTTGAACTTTGAATGCTTATAAAAATAAAAACTGTGACTAAGGATTTTTAAGATTTTTCAAATGTCATTGTAACATTATAGTATGAGCTTTTTATTAAATTTTCAAGTTGTTAACCAAACAAATAAAGTTTTATTGACACTCTTAGAAAAAAACTCTAATAAAATTGGAAACAGAAAATGTTAGGTTAGGTTAGGTTAAAATTTTATTGTGTATAGAAAAAACATTATTAGTAAATTGAACTAGGAAAATTAGGTACCTATATTATCAGTAAATTGCTTTATGTACCTACCTAAAAATGCATGAACAATAAATTAATAACAGCAATTATAATGACATATCTTAATAAAATATATTAATAACATTTTATTTTATAACATCAATATAATATAGGTAGGTACTATAATGGGAGAGTGAATCTAGTTAGTGCATTGGGGAAGTCTAAATTTAAAATTCAAAAGCACCGAGAAAAACAAGATAAAAATTAAAGAAAACAGGAAGTTTTACGCAAAATCGATTTTGGTTTTTGGTAGGTATAACTCTAAAACAAATGAACGTATATAAATTAAATTGGTTCTTTGCATACGCATTTTTTTACACGATAAAATTTTCAAAATAATTTGATTTGTTTTGAACATTTTCAGTTTTCAATTATATTAGTTTTTTTTCTATGAATGTCAAAATAATATTAATTTATTTGTCGGGTAAAAATGTAGTACAAGGCTTACAATAATGGAAATTAAAAAATATTAAAAATCCTTAGTCACGGTTTTTTTTTATGAGCATTTTAAAGTTCATATCTTGAAAAATCACAAAATTTAGCAAATTATTTTGAGTTAAGAATTCATAAAAAAATTTCTTTTTAAAGCTAACATTTGAAAATTTAATACAAGATTACCCATAGGTTTATCCCATAGGTCTAGCTTTATTAAAAAAAAAAAATATTTACAAGCAAATCAAATTAAATATTTATGAGTGTTTTAAGTTCATATTTTTACAACATTGGATCATTAGCGAGTTACCGTTGTTAACGACAACTCTTTTCATTTTTTAATTATTTGTTTATGGAAACATCATTTTTTATTATATTTCAAATTTATTATTTAAAGCGTAACTTGTTTTGTTTACTCCCGTTTTAGAGTAATCTATCTCACTTGTGCGTATGGGGACATTTGTGGTGAATAACACTTTTGGGAAATGTAACAAGACACTGTAGTACTTACTTTCTCGTCAAGTACTCGTTATCGTGGTCAGTCGAGAAAGAGTAAGACTTTGTCTAGGTTAGGTAGGGATCTCACACTTGAACATCCAGTGCTCGTTATCGTGGTCAGTTGTTAGAGTGAAGCAACCTTAGAGTTGTATAGTGTAAATCCTGTTGTACCTTATTTAATTTTTTATTTATCCTTTGTGCGCTACTTGTTATCGTGGTCACCAAAAGGAGAATTTAAACAGGCTCATACAGCAGGTTTCGATAACTACTACCTCGATTGACAGTTTGGGAAGCGGAAACCGAAATATACCTGTTAAATACGTTAAGCCTTTGCGTGGCGTATACGACACATATTATCATAGGCTGACGATCTTTTTCTTATACAATGATAATATTATATCATTGAATTCGAATTAAATACTATCTAATACAGTGACCAACTTGTAACCTACTGTACAGCAGAGCGACACCCGTGTAACCCCTTTTTTTATATTACAACCTATATAATATGTATTTATAATATTTGTTTAGTACCTACCTACGAACTAATTATTAAAAACAACTTAGTACCTATACATAAGATAGCTCTACAAATATTTACTATACATATGTATATATATATATATATATATATAATATATGTATTATATTTAATCGTATAACTATTAACTAAGTATTATAATTATGCATAACATTAAACTGATGACATTTATGTGCACATTTGTACATAATATACCTACTCCAAGCTTGGTCCTACACACAAAAATGGTCGTAAATAACACGTTTCGTGTTTATATTACTGGCGAGATATATTTTGTATTTCTTGACTTAAAAGGGACAAACAATTAAAAGTTATTTTATTGGACATAATATTATTATCAATAGTCATTAAAACTGTTTAAAACAAATGGTGATCGCATGCAAGTATTTTCAAATTTTAATAATAATTGTAATATTCATCCAAGGTAGGTACATCGTAAATAATAATATTATAACTGTTTCAAATTATTTATATTGGGTGTCTATATTATAAATATAAAAAAAATATATTTAGTGTGTGTATTGTGTATGTCGTGAGAGAAGGAGATGTTGTTCACCAGTCCAAGGTTTTATTCTGGAATAAAAACTTTCATGTTATTTGTAATTTGTACGACGCTGTAACACACAATATTAACTATTACGTATAAGTTTTTATAATATAACATAGTATGTATAACATAATATAAATTAACATAAACTATAATTTGCAAAAATATATAGCTCGTTAATAACATATTATGCAGACAAAACTTGCTAAAGAATCCAAAAATTCATCAGATCCATTAAATGTGACAACACCTATATTGAAAATTCAATTTAAATTCAATAAGTTCATTAGAAAGATTTTCTTAAACAATTAATTTTTATAGTTACTTGAATTGAATTTGGATAAGTGCATATCTTATCTCTAACCCATTTCCTTTGCTATATACAATAGTTTGGTTGTTGGATCATACAACCTTGTATACTTCTTCCCCGTATCTAATAAATCACACATGGCAAGAAGAAACAGCAAAAAAAAAAATTAGTAGATAAAATGATATTAAAAAGATAATTTAAAATCTGAATTTAATAATACTTTAGGTCCAGTCTGTTTAGGTGAATTACAAATTGTTTGTGGCACAGTTTTGTGCAGATGTTTCTTTACATAATGGAAATTTAAAGCTTCAATGATATAATCTTTACCTAAAAATATTATAATTATTATATACGATTGTAAATTTATAGTTAAAGCATAATAATGAAAAAACATACAATTTGGATCATTTTTAATAAGAGGTTGATCAACTACATTTATTGATATATACTCTTGGGTACTAAAGACAAACGGACATGGTCCATTAATTTAGGCAAACTGTCATGTCTACAATCTAATTCATGATTTATCCAATTAATAACACATACAAATATCTGCAACAAATAATTATAATTAAATTAATATATAACTAAAACAAATTACATTAGCAAACTTTTTTTTTGACTTGACGTAAATAGGTGTATTAGTATTAAAATGCAAATACAAATATTCCAATACCATAATAATAATAATATTTCTGTTATTTTTCTTGATCTAATAATTTTATATTTAGATATATTTTAATCGATTAGATAAGCATATTATTATAATATACAAGTTTAAATATTTAATAATCATGTGATTATGTGAAGTAAAATAGACTTATACACTGTATATTACGATAAAATTTCATCAAAATTGTAAATTATCATTTAAGAAATTAGAAAGAACGTAGTCATTAGATATGTTATCTAGATAATAATTTAAAAAAGTATATGATGTTTTATTAAAATGAGTTATGTTAATACTTTTTTTGTAATGACCCTAAGCTTGTTGATTCAAATTTAATATTTTTTCACTGTGAACTTCTAATTTAACATCAAAAGTGGAAGTTACACAGACATTTATGGTAAAATTTTATAATTTTACTCTCAGTAAATAACGTTTAGCTAGGTTAGTTTAAAAATTAGAGGGAATTAATATCTTATACAATTTAAAGGTATGATTATTATCTAGGGCATCTCATTGGCTTCTGATTATATTTTAATTTTAAAGTGAGTTGAAATTGTAAATTGTTTGCATATCTTATAATACTCATAACTCTAATTTTTTTCTTGCATTTTTGCATGCATATCTTACAATTCAAAATACATATTAATCCCTAGATAATAATCTAACCTTTATAAATAGCTGTTAAATTAAATACTAAGCTTAATAAACTGCCAAAATCTATTAAATAATGCAAACATTTACATAATTATTTAGTAATATCGCATTCCCAAACACCCATTCCCCTGTTATTAGTAGTTGTGAATCATACAATTTGATTATATTCCTCGCAAACCACATAAGTAAATTGATTTCTCAACAATAATTAGATACAACAATTACAAATTTTATAAGACATACTTTTTCTTCAAATGGAACATTAATGTGATCACGCGAGATTAGATTAATAATTTCTTCAGAAGACAAAGATAGGAATTCTTCAGCTTCAACCAGTTTTTTGAAAATTATTATCATAATATCAATACAATTTACTGACAGTGTAAAATTTAATAAAGCTTACAAAAAATGTGTAAAAAATTGCTAAGTAAAAAAAAAACTACTCATCTATAAGACTTCAGCATTATAAAGATGTGATATCAAGAATAAATGCTAAGTAAATTAAATTTTAAATTAATTGATTCTATCTCAATCATTTATTTACTTTGCGAGAATTTATATATTTCGACAAATAAACATGTCTATTCATAACTGGACTATTTAACAAATTTCCATGACAAATGTTACTAAATTTGTTTTATAAAAAAGTCTTAATTATTAATTTATAAAGAAAATAAATTCTCGCAAAGTAAATAAATGATCGAGATAGAATCAATTAATTTAAAATTTAATTTACTTAGCATTTATTCTTGATATCACATCTTTATAATGTTTATGTATTATAAATTACTAGTTTTTTTTAAATTTAAGTTAACTTAGCATTTATTTATGATATCACATATTTATAATGCTGTAGTCTTATAGATGACTAGTTTTTTTTTACTTAGCAATTTTGTACACGGAGTTCGACGAAGTGTTTTTGTTGGGATAATATTATTGTTAACTACCGAAAAATATGACATATTCTTATAAATGTTATATTTTTATTATATTTTATTAGTATAGGAAAGTACTTGCGACTTGAGTCGATACGATAAGCAATATTAACAACTATAACTTTTAACTTTTTGTTATTGGTGCTTATTAACTTAACTTAACTGGGTTAAAAAAAATCACTAAATTGCCAAGCCTTGGTTAACTATACCTACAACTGACTGTATTTTGATATTATATGCCGTATACCTGTTGCTGGTATTGAAGACACCGCAAATTGGTTGATGATGACTCATTTGTATTTGTCCCAAGGCTTGCAAACGTTATAATTACGTTATATTTGACAAAAAACTATTGAAATTTGTAATCGTAATTATAACGGAAGCGATAATCAAAAATGCGATAGTCAAAAATAATTAAATACCACAAAATAAAACATAACGATTAACAAAATGTATTATATAATATCATAATTTATAGAATATCATTGACCAAAAGTTAACGCAAAACGAAATATTTTAAAATCCATTTTTTAAAAGGTCTATTGGTTTCATGGAAACATTTATTTCATGCAAATAATCTAAGAATTGATTATAATATTATATTCCGAAACCGGGTCATTACCTACACACATAAGTTATTATTTTTAAATTTAATAGATATTTTAAATAACGATAAATGCAAAACTTGTAGGTATAACGTTTTAGTTCTAAATAACGATAAGCACTAAGCTTGGATAACGTTTTAATTCTGTATAACGGTAAACGCAAAACTTGGTTAGGTAACGTTTTAATTCTGAATAATAATAAACACAAAAGTTGAATAGCGTTTTAATTGTAAATAACATAAAACGGATTTTTTTTTTAAAATGTAAGCCCTGATTTGTTCACAAAATATTTATTGGTCACACGGTCAAAATATTTTTCTGCTATGTACCTATATTATCTATACATGGTAGTATGGTACTGGCAATAACTGCAACATATTTGGAACAACATGAACGAATCGTACTCGGTAGGTATACGATATATACAAGAAATTTTAATCTGGGTTAATAGGTACACACGATATAACTGAGAGAATGAGTATTTTTCATTTTCGTTTTATAGTTGGTTACGATTATAATAATCTGAAAAAAATATTTGAAATGTATATAATTATTATGTATAGGTATACTTACATAAAAGTTGATAAAACAATTATTATGAAATCATATTCAACAGATATGTGAGTCTAATTACTATATAATATATAACTGATTAACTAAATTCTTTGGAATACAGATATCACTTAGAAAATAATTATGTACATATTATAATATATAATATAATTTTTACATTTATAATATAGGTACCTATTTTATGTAAATAATACTTATATAATCATGTATTTGATTCAGCTCATTGGTATAGTTCATGCGGTGTTGTAGACGATTCTTCAACTTATATTTTGAAATATGACTTGTATAACGTTGACATTTAAAGTGAAAATGTATCTTTTACTTTCCTTGAACTTCTTTAGCCATTAACCATATTTTGAATCCGTTCTCAATTTTGACATTATTTCGTTCATTTTTTATTACTGGAATAAAAAATGACTCTTATTGTTATGACAAACGTATAATATTGTGTGTTTTAATCGATTTCAATGAAACGAATGCGTATATTATTATGGCACCCAAAAAAATGGTTTAATAATTAATATAAAAGAATATATTACGTAATTAAATATACTTATTTTTATAATCTTATATGAAATCCGAATTGGTTTTCGTGTAGCGTATTTATATTTTATTACAATCCATTTATTATTACAAACTGAAGTCGTTGAATTGTTATTATTATTAATATTTCCTTTTTAATTTGTTTGACAATACAACGATCATCATATTAGCATTACCCATAAGGAACCACGAGAAAGTGACTATCACTGTCCTCTATAAATATTATTAATTAATTTAATTTAAACTTGGTCGTAAATTTATAACTATAATAATTACAAGTGCCGCGAGTTCAGCAATTTTCACTACGCATCATAATATAAAAGTGTCCATCCATGTCGGTGTCCAATCCTCGTAGGTCAATCTTCTCGGGAGTGGGGGTGGTCAAAAATTGAGAAAACGACTTAATTATAATTAATTTTTTATAATAGCATAATATACGGTATAATTTCTAGTGACTTTTGGTTTTCGATGACCCGTCGTAGGTCCAATGAAGAAGGGCAAACATTTTGACTGTCCACAACACACACACCCACGCCACGTATATAATATTATATTCTAATAAAAAATATTAATGATAAAATTAATAGGCATAGAATATACACCTAGTATCTAACACTGTAAATACTTAATTGCATCGAATTATATTATATCTCATCATTGGAGTTCTAAAAATAAAATAGGTCAATCTCTTATATCATAACTAATAAGATATATTATATAAGAAAAGATAATAATTATCCAACAATATTGTAATAATATGCACTCATGTCACTTATTGACGTATGTTATGGGTTAATGCTGACACGGACCCCCAACATGAGTATTGAGGAATCTAAGGGGGCCGCGGACCACATATTAAGGACAGCTGTATTATATAATAGTTTTTTTAATGTAGGTAAATTGTGATATTTCTTGCTTCAAAAATTAACAATGTTTATAAGCACACATTTGAGATCAACAGATAAATAACGATTAGTATTTTTCGGTAAATCTACGTACTACTTATATTGTATAATGATATCCAAGTATACCTACTTGTATTTATTAAACTTATTCAAAATCAATTTTTGTGATTATAGATAATAATTTATATAATAATATTTTTATTTAATTTATATTACAAGTTCTTCATTCATTGTCTGTTTCGCTTATGGACGCCAAATTTTTTTACACAACCGTCGACCAATGTTAGGTATAAGTAACTATTATAGGTACGTTCTTTTATAATAATACACCGTATAGTATCATCGTACCAAGGCGGAGGATTTCAATACAACTGTAGGCTAGACTGTTCATCTAGATAAATTTATCACTGACTGTGTCTGACCTACATCGGTGTCTAAGACCCAAACGACACAATAGACTTTTATCCTTCGCCATTGAGGGTATAGGTGTGTATATTTTTTCCGACACGAAAACACGTGCAAGAACACAATTACCAAGACTGGTGTACTCATCCGATATTTTGTGCTGGTGGTTACTTGCCATGCCGTCGGATCGGCATACTTGTACAATTATATTATTTATCACTGTTGCCGTTCACTGTGATGACTGTCGTCAAAATTTGACACGAGTCAAAGGAACGGTCATTATATTATGCATGTACTACTGATCGCACGACCTGTCCGTGTAGACCGAGAAAACCAGTAGCATGCTAACTTTGGTCCTGAGGTGCCAAAGTCAGTAGGTACCTATTAATAATAAATAATATTATATTATATGAGCAATTCTTAACATTTTGTAGATCATGGTCCCTTGATGAATAATTTTTAGAAATCGTGGACCCCCTACCAAAAAAATAATAATACCTAAAAAATAATAATAATCCAACAATATTGTAATAATATGCACACACTATTATTGATGTATGTTATGTGTTAATGCTGACACGGACCCCCAACATGAGTATTGCGGAACCTCAGGGGGCCGCAGACCACATATTAAGAACCGATATTAAATTTTTTAAATGTAGGTAAACTTGTGATAGTTTTTTTTTTAATTCAAAAATTGACAATGTTTATAAGCACACATTTAAGATAAACAGTTAAATAACGATTAGTATTTTTCGGTAAATCTACGTACTACTTATATTGTATAATGATACCCAAGTATGCCTACTTTTATTTCTTAAATTTATTCAAAATCAATTTTTGTGATTATGGATAATTATATTAATATTATATTATTTTTACTTAATTAATATCACAAGTTCTTTATTCATTGTCTAATTTATTTTCATAATATTATGTAGTATAATATCGCAATATAATATTTCGCTTATTATTTTTTAGTCCACCCACCATTTAAAAATGCATTTACAACTGTGTAAAATGTAATAATATAATCTTCAATTTCACGATAGGGCTATTATTTTTAATTATATTATAATACTGTTTATCTGTCCTAAATAAATCCGTCATTTCTTCTGTTTTAATTAGGGATGCCAAATTTTTTACACAACCGTCGACCAATGGTAAGTACTTTCATAATTATACAACCTAGTATCGTACCTAGGCGGAGAATGTCAATACAACTGCGGGCCACGTATTCCTCCCAGGGTTGTGATGTTATTTTTCCGTATTATCGAGGTCCGCGGAGATAACTGATAGGGTTATTATGTTTAGAACATGAATTTAAAACATTTTTTTTTAACATTTTTGTTCATTGATTTAAACAAATAAAACATAATAATATGTTTAAAACAGTGTAAAATCCATGTGATTGTTGTGTTTTTTTTCGGTTTATTATTAATAATAAATATCCTTCAGAAAAAAAGTTAAAGTATTAAAAAATTATATTTATTAAGTACTATCCATCATTTAAATTTTTTTTTTAATTTTATTGAAAAATTACCAAATTTAAAAAGTGTTTACTTAATAGTTAATATTATACATAATATTTTCATTAACTTAACGGTTAACTTACTAAATTTCTTTCTTAATTTACGTGAAATTAACGAGTTAATTTTTCATTTTCAGAAGTAAGTTTAGTTAATTTATATTGTTTTTAATTTTATTCACTATTTCAGTCTATTTCGTTTTCATGTCAAAAAATATGTATCACAAATTGTTTAAAGTTAAAAATGTATATCATTCGAATCTTACTTATATCCAATCTGACAATCGGCGTGTACATATGAATTATTCCGAAAAGTAAAATTCAACAATCTAAATATATCTATACTATATATATATATATATATATATATATATAATAATATATCTATATTCATATATTTACGTGCAAATATATGCTATATATATGTGTGAAAATCGAATCTTTGTGTCGAATGTACTCTGAAACTAGTCATCCGATTTCCTTGATTCTTTTTTTTTTAATGAAAGAGTGCATCGGTGACCAGGTTATAGGCTTAATTTCAAGGTAGTTTTGTAATTACCCACCGATGTGTGAGCCTAACTGACTGGTTTATTCAAACCTTGACCGAAATATAATTCATATATTATATTTATAAAATAAACTAATCTCATGCACGACTGCACGAGCAACAGTCCCACTATTTGCAAACAACTGTCCACAAAATAGTGAACATCAATTTGATGTTAAAATAAAATTATGTTTCATCAAACGTCAAATACGTTATACCTGACAGATCTACCAATCGGCGTGTACATATGAATTGTTCCGAGAAGTAAAATTCAACAATTAAAATATATCTATACTTCTGTATTCTGTGCTATATTCATATATATTTACGTGCTAAATATACGCTATACATATATTAGATATTATATATTAGATATATGTATATTATTATATATTATATATTAGACTGATATAACATATAAGTATGTTATTTGTTAATATATTTTGCATTATAATGGTAAAATATTGTTTCCATGTGTAATATTATAAAATATATTCAAAATACCTAATCTTAAAAAATAGTATTCGAATACATTATGATAATTGTATTCCTATAAGGATTATATACAGATTACTGATTAAACTCACCGCACACTAATTTACACACAACACGCTGACAAGTGCTAAGTCACCTTGTTAAATTCCCTATGTCCTTAATACTATATTCTTATAACAAGATCTAAATGCAATCCCTATCCCTTTATAATTTTAAATGCAGCTCATGTTTATTATTATTTTTGTTCATAAATTGAAACTATTATTATCAACTATAGCAGTATAAACTTTTAATAATATTTGCCTTCTAATACATTGTCATAACTTGACGACGCCGTAGTCCACTCCGTCCGACCGTCTCCCTAATATATTATTATAATCGCACGAAACACGCATTATTGTTTTAATTGCTTACACAATATCTATAATGGAAACTAGAGATTGTAAAAAAAAAAAAAACTCATGGCCTTTGACAATAAATTTTAAACCATAGATATTAAAAACAAAAAAATAATACAAAAACAAATAGAATAATATACGAATTTCATTTCTGTGAAAATATAGAACGCTGTTGAATTAATATTTTTAAATATAAATATATACGATATACCTAGTAAAATTATAATATTTAATTAATACATTTTATAAAAATACAAAATAATATTTTATATAACATATTATGTTATAACAATAAGCAAATATATTTTGTAACAATATAGCTCTGAAAACTGAATATTTTAACAACAGCTGCTGTACTACTCTAGACTCTAGAGTACTAGTAAGTGGTTGAAAATATCGGAAAATCACAAAAATGCTGAGTTTTCCGCGTTTCAATTAAAATACAATATTGACATATTTATATAACTATATAAGCTATTTTAGTATTTAACTCCCAATTTAATAATCAGGGGCGAATTGAAATAAATTGAAAAATACGTTAGTTGTCTGTGCTAAACGATAAATTAAATTATCACCCCCTCACTATATTATAGGCTGGACCGAGCACAAACGGCTAACGTATTTTTCGTGATATTTCAATTCACCACTTATTATAGGTAAAATAGGGTATAATAAACGAGGTTCAATGAAAAATGATTTATATACCTACGCCCAGAGGTAACGATGCGTACCATTTGTATTTTGTATTTTATTTTTTTTAATTATGTATCCATCTATTATACCTATTTTACATTAGGAACATGGCATATAATATACTACGATATACACCAATGATGGTACCTATGGATGGTTTCAGTATGCGACGGTTGCATTCAAGTAAGTGTATGATAAAAGTAAATACGATACAAAATAAAATTATATAGGAGGTACCTATTGCAATATTAACGAACATTTTTGATTTATAATATTTACAAGTTCCATTAACGTTTGGAAAACAATATTTTTTTCTTCACAATAATATTTATTACATTTATTACAGTCAAAAACTGGGTTAATCCGGCACTGAAAATAATATATTGTACAATAATAATATGTAAAATATTTCAATATAGGTACCTACCAGTGATGACCAATATTTTGTTGATTAAAATTTACTAAGAATGTATTTTACGTTTGAGGATTGAATCACGTAAAAAATATTTATAAAAAAAATTGTATTTGTAAGTCCTTACATAGGTTACTAATATTAATAATAACCATACTCATACAAATAATAAAATTAAAATGTCGAATTAAATAAATATTAGTGTTTCAAGTATCACGTTAAATTCCTTAATAATTTCAAAATATTGAACAATATAATTATACTGTAATGAGTGTAATGTTGGCGTAGAAGTGTGGCAACTCATATCGTTGGTCAGTTGATAATAATCTGAATAATAGTCAATGAATCCTAAAAAGGAAGACGTTGCTTTAATTAATGATCATCAGAAAGTATAGCTGTGAATATCTCACGTAGTCGATATTCAGTTTTTACAACTATCATGTGAGAAAATACCATATCACATAGGCTGCTGGTTAATCCGCAAAATAATAAGTTCCTGGTTTGTTCCAACAAAGGGAGATCGGCTTTATAATCGTTGGAGACCAACTAGTCGATCTTGGTCGGCCATATTTACACCAATATTATATTATGTCTGTACCTTTGTGTATTTTGCATACCTATACCTACATTAAGTTTAATGATAATATCCGTTATAAACCGCTATTGTATCATGCATAATATATTATAAGCATTACTAGTATTAAAAATGGTAACTAGGTTCAGGGTTTGGATTGTACATAACGTCTGGAAAACGAATAATTTCTTTACTTAATTACTATGATACTATAATATAACGTCTTGTTTCCTTAAAAATACTAATTTTTTAAGAGTGACATCTATTCTGATAATTTATTCCTACAAGACACAAGTTGCATGTTACAGTCTACAGGAAATCACCTGTATCTAACTACTTCATTTTCTTTGTATTCGCAAAATAAATATTAATTATGATAGTAAAAATCAGAATCGTTTATAATTTGAAATTAATTATCACTGCAATAAAATTATGGAATATTCATAAATTTAAACTTTCAGCGCCTTTTACACATATTATACTAAAACAGTCAAACAGTCGTGGTTGATAGTTAGGCATGTAAAAATAATCGTAAAAAATTAAGTTGTCAAAATATTGCATTAATTGTCGGACTGGTCATAGCCACGAACGCGTCCGGGCCCCCCTGCCGTATTTGTATTTAGGGGCTGCGATAGTACTATGAATATTGGATATTGAATATTATTATATATTATAATATAATAATAATTATACCATTAAAATGTGTAATACTATTACAGTATTATCATTTTATCAAAAATTACTGATATAAAAAAAATCAATTAATATTATAAGGTAAAACGGGATGAATAGAAACACTTTTGAAATTTGAAGTATCATAACAAATTTTCTATTAAGGCTTTAGAGATGCTGAATACATCAAAATATTGGTCTCATCGAGCACTTCAAGTTTGTATATTCAAATTGTGTTTATGTTTAATAAATAGTTTCATATTTTTCTTAAGTGCTTTGTTTCTATTCCCCAGAAATATGGTATAAATAGACACATTTATGGTTTTTTTGGTGTATTTTTCTATTTAACCAACTGAAGGGTAGATGAAAACAAAAATTTTTTTTGTAAATATTTAACATAAATATTTCAGTTCAGAAAACAAAGTAGCATAAATGGAAGTAAATTTGCAATTATATTTCCTTTAATTCTGGAATAACTACATACTATGCCTTTATGTTATTTTTTTTTTTTATCTTAAAAAAGTTCCAACAAAAATGGATTTATTTTTATTTTTTACAATTTGGTTAATGTAATACATATATACGAGCCATCAAGACTTTCACCCCTAAAATGGCAAAAATCATTGTAAGTGATATAACCAATATATTTAAATGATTAATTAATTTTTTTTAAATAATACCTATATTTAAAAGAGGTTATAACAATAAAAAGGGTGGATAAGTGGATGTCGAACTGCTGTACAGTAGGTTACAAGTGGGTTACTGTAATGGATGGTGTTCAATTTGAATTCAATGATATAATATCATTGTATAATAAAAACGATTCTGAGCGAAAACGGTCAGTCAGCCTATGATTTTACCAAGTATATTTGATGATATTATTGTGAATAAAGTAATTTATATATAACCTATTTACGTGGAGCCTTGTTTTCAATTGTCAATCCTTAGCCATAAAAGTTAAAAATGTTATACATTTTTAACTACAAAATAATTAACTAATTATAAACTTGATAAATGTTGTCAAAATTTTAACTTTAAATGCTTATAAATAAAAATTGTGACTATGTATTTTTAATATTTTTAAACTGTTATTAGAACGATATATCAGGAGCCTTATATTAAATTTTCAAGCTTTTTTACCGAACAAATAAAATTTTATTGATATTTAGGTTTTTTATTTTTCAGTATTTTGTCAAAATTTGAACTTTAAATGCTTATAAATAAAAACTGTGACTAAGAATTTTTAATTTTTTTCATCTACCTTTGAAAAAATAACCTAGGAGCCTTCTATTAAATTTTCAAGCTTTTTTACTCAACAGATAAAATTTTATTGAGATTTATAGAAAAAAACACTAAAAAAATTGAAAACTGACAATGTCCGTAAACAGCTCAAAAAAAGTCAAAATATTTTCAAAATTTTATGGTGTATAGACCAAAATCGATTTTCTCGAAAACAGATTTTGTGTAAAAATTCCCGTTTTTCCTTAATTTTTCTTTTGTTTTTCACGTCGCTTTTGAAAAGTATTGGGAAATTTTTATTTTTGACCCCCCAAAGTACTAACTAGATTCACTTTCCTATCAGAAAAGTTACTGTTGAAGAAAATTCAAGCACTTTTACTGTCCTAAAATGTGATGACAGACACAAAAATAAAAAAAAAACACACATCATTGTAAAATCTATACATTCATTGCTTCGCTCAGAATCTAAAATGACAATTTTTAAAATATTTACTTAATAACAATAACCGATAATTTTTTTAATAATTTATCAGTTGTTGTTTTTCAACGTTTAGCTGTGTTGTTGTAGAAATAAACGGAGCGTTTAGAGTTAATCGTATTTCGTACTAATACGTATTCTGCAGTTTAGTGAACGTTTCATTTTTCACATTGATAATACAAATATTTGGTCGAGGAGACGTCGAAGTAATGACTTGCCCGATTTTGTAACTACTTGTTTATTATTTTTTAAGATAACATTTTTGATGGCTCTTCTGTATAAATCTATCCGGGGCCCTTATTATATTGTATTGTAAAGTAAATACGAATTTTGCTATTTATTTTATTTTTATCAGTTAAGTGCTGTATAAGAAATTAACATATTAAGAACCTCTAGGTACTGCATGTACCACTGTACCTACTTGTATATCAATTGGGTCAGGATTTTTATGTATTTTTATTTTTTAGTTATTAATGGACAATGATAATGTACAAAAAGTACTAAAGTTTTAGATATAGCCATGGTGTTAGTAATCAATAGCTATTTTAATTTATATTCAGAAGAATATCTCTTATAGTTTTTACTTTGTGTAAAGCAAAGTTTTTGGTGAGTATGTAGTTTAATTTACAAATCACGTTCTTTACTGTTTCTGACAAACAAATCTACATATGAATAAATGTATTAAATGAACCACATGTGGGTTATGGGCTGATCAGAAAAGTTGACGTGACCCACATATGGGTCAAAGGACTGATCAATTTTCATTTAATTTAACACATGGACAGCGAATCGTATATGAAAACTAGCCAAGTCAGACCTTAGGCTTCAATATATTATCCGATGTTATAGGAATAAAAGATATCAAGTTGTTATAAAATATTAATGTTATTAATAAATTTCAGGATAGCCTAACCTAACCTAACTTGGCACCTATTTTGAACTCACTTATTGTGTCATTGAAATCAACAACCAATGCATATATTATAATACTGAACTTGGCTCTCATTTTACATACATAATTTGGATCGGATATTATGTTTCAACAACCTAAACTGAAAATTGTCATTTGATGGCGATATTTCATAATATCTTTAGTTTTTATGAGGATTTTACATTTAAACAACAAGTTATGTTCTTAACTTCATAGATTCATAGTACACTGAAATGAGATGTACATATTTATTTGATTTTTAATTTCTCTGAATTGTAAGTATAATAATATGATGTACTTTTTTAAGAATAAAATTCCTATAAATTATTATATTATATATAACGGCGTTCTGGATAGGCATTTTAGGTACACCACCGTCGTGAGTATTCGTTTTACTGATGATATCTTAAAATAATTTATTGTTGTATTTTTTCGATTATTATATATGATATAAACATAGTGTTGTTCATTGAATTTATTAGAATACCTATTTTGTAAAATGTTCTTTTTTATAGTATTTTGTAAATGGCACATTTAAAAAATATTTTAATTACGAATCGTCCACGTATTATATGTGTATTGTGTATGCAGTTTTATAATTTTTGACAAATAAAATATATACAATTAATAATATAGTTATATAATTACAGGTACCTACAGTAGGATAATTGTTTAAATTTTCTAAATTTAAAAGGGATGATTAAAATTATTTTGGAAAAATGTTTTATCAAAGTTAATAATATTATAAGGATGCATTTTTATACATTATTTTCCCAAAATTGAGCCTCAAAATCAATATTGCGATATTCTTGAATAAACAATATTAAAACTCTTAAGTTATTTTCTTGCGTATGCACATAACTTAGGACAAATATTTTTAGAGCATAAATGTTGAAAGTCATATCTGACTTTTCAGTAGTTGTTGTGAAAAATAATTTGTATTTTAATACAATTTGGAACAAAGTTTGAAAATTTAATTATATTTAAACATAAAAAATGTAATTTTCTATAAATACTATTGAAATATATGTCCATTGTATATTTTATTTAAATACATATATTTATAAAACAATTTTTATTTTTAATTAATTTATAGCCTTGGAAATTGTTGCTATAAATGTATTGTTACGGACGTCTCCACAACCGAGATTGTTCGTTAATTAATATATACGTGGTTTTGAGTTATCACTTATCACTATACTTTATTAAAATAATCAATTACAAGACTTAAATTAAATAGAATAGTTATTATACTTAAAAAATAACAGAGGTTCTGCACGATTCTCTGACAGTACTACACTACTTTATTATACAGACAGTGAGACACGGTAGGGGCTCGCTCGGGCTTAAAACTGTCGACACAGCGAATTCCCTTAGACCGCGCGACCATGTCATTCTGTATGTTTACATAACAAAATGCTTACATTCTATACCAGGGATGGCAAACCTTTTGAACACTGCGTGCCCAAAATCAAAATAACTGAATTCAAATTTAAGACATTCCATTACAGTGAGTAATAGTAACAATATATTATCAGGACCCTTGTATTACGTTTTTTGCCTACCAAATAAATAACATTTTATTAATATTTATAAAAAAAAAAAAAAATAAAAAATTGAAATTTGAAAATGTCCATAAAAAGCTCAAAACAAGTCAAAATGTTATGGTGTATAGAAAATGAAAATATAAACATTCAGTGAAATTTTCATGTATTAACAGTTATTCGTTATTGAATTACAACAAAATAACAAAATCGCTACATGAGAAATCGAGTAAATATCCAATGTTGTAAAAATATGAACTTCAAACACTCATAAAAATTTAATTTCATATGTTACGATAAACTATATTACTATATATCAAGGCTAGGAATTAACGAGTTAAAAAGTTAAAGTTAAGTTAAAAAGTTAATTTTATTTTAACTTTTAAAATAATTAGTTACTTTTTTCTTTTCATTAATTTAACTGTTAACTTACTAAATTTAATTTTTAATTACGTGAAACTAACGAATTAATTTTTCATTTTAAGAAGTAGGTAAGTTAAGTTAATTTATTTTGTTTTTAATTTAATTATATTTCACAATTTCACACTATTTTGTTTTCATGTCAAAACATATTTACCGTGAATTGTTTAAAGTTAAAAATGTATATCATTTGAATTTACCTTATATGGAAATACTGTATACAGTTAAACACTATGTTTATAATTTAGTTTTGGGTTGGAAAAAAATGAAGTATGCTAGCGTTGTGTAAACAAATTAACTTTTTTTTAACTCAATAAAAAGGTAACAAAAAGTGTGTATTAACTTTTAACTTAACTGAGTTTTTTGTTATTGATGCATATTAACTTAACTTTATATATAACCTATTTACGTGGAGCCTTGTTTTAAATTGTCAATTCTTAGCTATAAAAGTTAAACGTTTTATATGCTTATAAAAAAAAATTTTGCCTATGGATTTTTAATATTTTTCAACTGCTATTAGAACGATATATCAGGAGCCTTTTATTAAATTTTCACGCTTTTTTACCCAACAAATAAAATTTTTATTGATATATATAGAAAAAAAAACTAAAAAAATTGAAAACTGACAATGTCCGTAAACAGCTCAAAAAGAGTCAAAATATTTTATAAATTTTATGGTATATAGAAAATGCTAATATAAACATTCAGTGAAATTTTCAAGTATCTACACTCATTCGTTTTTTAATTATAATAAAATAAGAAAATTGTTACATGAGAAATCGAGTGAATATCAAATGTTGTAAAAATATAAATTTCAGACGCTCATAAAAATTTAATTTAAGTTTCTTGTAGACATTTTTTTTTTGATAAAGGTAGACAAACTTATGAGTGATCTTATATTACATTTTGAAATCTTGGATTTAAAAAGAAAAATTTTTATAAATTCTCAACTCAAAAAAATTTGCTAATTTTCGTGATTTTTCAGTATTTTGTCAAAATTTGAACTTTAAATGCTTATAAATAAAAACTGTGACTAAGAATTTTTAATTTTTTTCATCTGCCTTTGAAAAAATAACTTAGGAGCCTTCTATTAAATTGTCAAGCTTTTTTACTCAACAGATAAAATTTTATTGATATATATAGAAAAAAAAACTAAAAAAATTGAAAACTGACAATGTCCGTAAACAGCTCAAAAAGAGTCAAAATATTTACAAAATTTTATGGTGTATAGAAAATGCTTATATAAACATTCAGTCAAAATGTCGTGTCCTTACGGTCATTTGTTTTAGAGTTACACCAAAAACCAAAATCGATTTAACTTTTCTTTTGTTTTTCACGTCGCTTGTGAAAACTACTGGGAAAATTTTACTTTCAACCCCCCTAAGTAACAACTAGATTCACTTTCCTATCAGAAAAGTTACTGTTGAAGAAAATCCAAGCAATTTTACTGTCCTAAAAGGTGATGACAGACACAAAAAAAATAAATAAAAAAAAAACACACACATCATTGTAAAATCAATACATTCATCGTTTCGCTCAGAATCTAATAATATTGATTTATTATCTATGTCCACATTGGCCATATATTATCTATAGCCGCGATCATTGGCCATTTCGAAATCAATTAATAAAGTTTTAAATGTAGAAATTACGAATATTATACTCAATTGAATATTATTATTAGGTTTTCATAAAAAAGGCATTAAAACATTCTTTATAATTAAAAATATTATAATGAACGTATTTCTACTCAAAATAATTTATCGTCAAGTAAATAAATTATTGAAACAAAAAAATTGTACTTTAATTATACCAGCTATTTTAATACTTACATATAAATAATGTAGATTTTATTACAGGTAAAATAAAGGAACCTATCGGTGGAATTTACACGACAAAGGCTTAAAAAGGTAGAAATCGGCTGAATTTAAATGCACCTATTTGTATACGATATACAGAATTTATAATAATTTGATGGCTTTGATAGAAACGGTTAATGGTGGAAACGTGTTAATAGTGTGTGTCAACTCAGGTGCTAGGTAAAGTAATTAGACATATAGGTATTAGGTATAGTATTTCGTTGACGTTTCATTGTTTTTACCCGGGCCAGACAGGCGCCATGTCGCCATTGACGCACGGCGGTAAACGGCGACTGGGGAAAAACACGAATTCTAATTGCACGGTATACTATATTATAGTCTTTTTTCCTATAGAAATTTGGTTTTCGTTTCGAAGGTTAATATAATATATTACTATTGTCAATACAGCACGCACGAGTACCTACAAATACAACACAATATACGCGTTTATTTGCAGCACGTTTCCAAAATACCCAAACAAACGATAAATTACGATAAATTCCGACGTTTTGCGCTATAGTGGAATGCTTATAATACAATATAGGTATTCTATAACCGTCACCAGAGTCGACCTTTTCTTATTTCACAATCGTCTCCACACGAATATCATTTTATTTATTAAGCCTGTTTCCGGCAGCACTCATCTACGGTGACCCTAGAATCCATAAAGCCTATATACACTGCGTTTTTTGAACAATTAAAAGAAACCACCTCATCCGCCTTGTGTGGTCAAATAAATACAAATAAAAACAGTCAAAATTTAAAATATACAAAAAATGTCAATAGGTATATGTCACAATATTACATACAATAACGATCACACTACATACGATTTACGTAAACGTAATACACGTACTAAACTAAATTATTGTACAATTCAATCGAATTTTCTGTATCTTTTTCCGTAACGTCATATTTTTGTCGTTATAATCGATAAGATTATAATTTGTCACCCGGTACTCAATGTATTTAAGGTTCTCATACAACCAAGGTAAAAACCAATGGAACTTTTATTTTTATTTAATAAGAATATAATATAGTACTCACTACTCGTGCTACAGACTATACTGACTATAGAGTATACAATATAATATACTCGTACTATCATCTACGACCTACGTCTATCACATCAAATTAGTTATTACCTGTATATATTTATGATTCCATTTATAAAACAATAGTAATAATGAACACGAAATTAAATATATTATTTCATATATCAACGTGTTTTTCATATAAATAAATAATACATAGCTTTTTTATATATAAAATAGCAATAAATAATAAATGATATAAAATATATATTTAAATATTTAAATAATACAAAATGTTTTTTTATTATTTGCCAGACATGAAATAGACATTTATTTGAATGCCTAGTAATTTAACTAAATGTCTAGGCGGATAGTGAAATTACATAGACATTAAATTCTTTGACTATATGCCTACGAAATATACACCACGTCTTTTGAATAATTAAAATAAAACAACTCGTCCACCTTGTAAGGACCGTCTTGGAAACGTACTTTTACTATGAGAGTTATTTATTAAATTATAAGTATCATGTAGTCGACATTATCTTGTAGGTATTTGATTATATCGGTCGGTACTTACATAATTTATATTATGCTCGTTAACGTCGACACTCGATAAATATTCGAATTACAATAATAATTTATCGGCATTTCTTACTACATGTCGTCTTATCAACGGCCTATAACCTCTGATGATTATTAGAACGTTTGACATCCGTGGCGATCGCGTAATAAAGTAATATTATATGGGCAACGGCATAGTGTTATACACATATTAGTTTTCGATTAAGATTAAAGATTAGAGCGCGGATCTCTATATACTAAAAAATATCAAAATAATTCGGAAATATTATATCATGATGTCAAAGTCATGAAATTATGAAAGAAAAAAATTTTTGAATTGATAATACCTGTTTTGGTAAAAAAGAAGCGTAATTTATAATTGATAATTATTATTAATGAAAATTGCATATAAATGTATATTGATTATTGGGCCATAAGGTATTAAAATAATTTAAAACAAATTAAATAAATCATAATTTATTAGGATTCTACCAAAGATGTGAATAGGAAAAATATATGATTGCATGAAAATCAGCGCTCCATTAATAATTATAAACATATTATTATTATTGTCATTAACAGGGCTCGGGACTTATATCACTTAAAATAATTAAAATAGGCACTTTAAAAGCGCTCAAAAACATCATTATAAGCACTCAAATAAGCATTTAAGAAACTTGAATTCAAGCAAATATATTTCATCAAAAAAAAAAATGAATTAATTAAATCTTATGGTCTTTACTGCACTAAATGATTTAATTTTAATTCTATCAAAAAGTACTTTGCAGTAAAAAAAAACCATTAAAAAGTAGAAAAACTGGTGAAAAAAGCACTTTCAAATTTTATAATTGAACGTGTCGTAACACAAATACACTTCCATAGCACTCCGATACATTTTAAGTCAATCCATAAAAATAAGCAAATACTTTAAGTCCCGAGCCCTGGTCATTAAGTATAGATAACTAGTGGGGTATCAAACTTATACGATATACATATTATAGTGTAATATGGTTAAACGTACTACACGTCTACGTCATGTGTCGTACGAGTACGTATACATGGTAACTGTATACGGTTACAACTGGTAACAATATTGGTTTAAAAGTTGAGCTGTAGTTAATTCTTGGTTTACTCGGTTGCCACTTGGTCATTCTATGATACCAAAAAAGATAAATACTAATCACGATGTGATTTAGTCGACACGACACACGACGTAGCTGTGAATGCGACTTTACTACCACAGGTCACTACTCTGGCTCAGGGATCATCAATTATGATTTTAGGAGGGCCGCATTGGGAATTTCGATAATTTTCGGTTACCATTAAAATATTTAAAGCAAATATTTTTAACACATTCTATTACAATGCAAAAGTAACATATTTTAGTGGTGTTGATAATAATAAATACAATAATAGTTAGGTACTTAATTACATTTAATTAATTAAAATAAATTATAAATTTATAATAATTATAATATAAATACAAAATTGGTTTGAAATTAGTAGGAAAAATGACAGGTCTTGCTCTCGACTAACTGCTTGAAATGTTGTGTATGATTCGTGCATGCTATATTCATACACTTAATATTTTATATGCAGACACTCAATTAATCAGTACGATTAAAACAGTAAACGCTCGTAAACATTTAAGGTAGTTAAGTACTGAGTAACTTTTTATGGTTCTACCTAACCGTAGCATACAACACCAACGAAGTATAGAGCCGTAGGTAGCATATACTGCACGATTACCGAAAATATTTTCAAAAACATTGATAATTTTTTAGCAAGGCGAGTGTCCTGTACTCCTGTGTTAAATGAATCTCTCGGTATATACTTAATTGTATACCCACCTGCTCCTTGCAACTATCAGCCTTAGGTACCCCTGCACCGCCACTGGTGGCAGTCGCATTATATTCTGGATGATAAATCATTATTATTATTTTTATAATTCTATAGGTACCCACATGTAGGCACAGTTCTGAAAGTACCATCGGAGATGCAATCTCCTCAAGATTTATGGGCGTCACCGTTTTTGACCAAAATGCACCCTTCCCTTTTCGGACAGTTTTCTTTAAAATTTACAATAATTATAACCACAGAACTTTATAGGTATACGCGTATAAATGTATAAATGACACACCCACCGGTTAATAATATGCCTACCTAATATAATACGACGATCTCGCTGCAGCCGGATACTCGATGGACCGCGGCTCCGATCGCAATGCGCACGTAGCGAGCATCTTGACTCTAAAGAGAGATAGAGAGAGAGAGTGAGAGGAGTGTTGTTGAAGCTGTTCCGATTATAAAATATAACATAATATTATATCAAGCAGGTCCTTTTTTTTCCCCGAAATTTGAATAAATAAAAATAATAAACTTAATAATTTATTGTTGCAAAACATTTCGACCGTTCGTTACCCACACGCACATATTATACACACCGATAACGTGTCTATGAAAAATACATTCCAATATATTAATATCATAATTATTATTATTTTAATCCCTCATCACCGAGAACGTGTGTGTCGGTTTTTCGTCCAAAACTAAATCCCACAGGCCCACATTTATAATATAATATACTGTTACATCACGAACAATACGGACAGGTCGAATAAAAGACGGAAGAAAATAAATGTCCGTCGCCAGTTTACCTGCAACTCGACGGTTCCGGAAAATACGTCCCACGCTCAGCGTTTGGACCGCATTTTGTGCGTATTTTTATATCATTTTAATGACATATATTATTTATTTTTTTTTATTAAGAAGAAACCCGCGGCTTCATATTGGCTATTGGGATATAAATTATTTTACATGTTAAACTTAATTCTAATGGTTAAATATAAATAAATATTGTCAATTTGTAACGGAGCCACCGGTGGTGAAACTCCGTCACGCTAAAGAAATTATACACTCGGTTGATTTCGAGTAATCAGTGTCTTTATTATTTTACATATATAAATAATGTTATATAAGGTTTGGAGATGATGGTTCACGTCCGCGTGACCGCATGGAATGGTTCACGGGGTTGTGACCAACTTGACAATAAGGGAATGAGTCGGTTACAATCAGGGAAGATCCGGGTAGATACGTCCGGCCCGCTCAAATAAGTGGCGTTGGCTCGTATACCCGGACGGGCAGCGTGGCCTATGCAGGCGCACTCGGGGGGATTTATCCGTGAGTTCTATGAGTGTTGAACACGGGTCCGGGTTTATGGAATCCCGCGACACGGATCACTTGGCGTGGCTGAATCCTCCGTGTGTCCGGCGAATCTTCGTAGTCCTCGGTCCCCGTACGGAACGTGAGCGGCAGCGTGGGTCGATTATGCGCGTTCGTATTATTCGTTTCGGTCGTTGTATCTAGTCCTCGATCCTCGTACAGAATGTGAGCGGCACCATGGATCGATTATGCGCGTCCGTATTATCCGTATCTAGTCCTCGGTTGGTCGGGTGGCTTCTTGGATCTCGCTGGTCTCGTCGTCGTCTCCTTCCTCAGGTTAGTCGCTCCGGCGTGGCAGTGGGTGTCCTCCGTTTTTCCAGTGACAGCAGCTATGAATTTTGGTTGAGCTTGATGTCTGAAAGATTGGAGAATAACTGGTACCAATCTTTGCTTTGCTTTGCTTTGAAAGGGATGGCTATGCCGTTTACTATTCCAGGCTTATGCCTCTACTAGTGGTTGGAAATTAAGAAGAAATGGTTAGATTTATTGGTCTGCCCAAGAGAGTGGGTAGGGTTTCAATTTACGTTTAGTATTTGGGGGAGGGTGTGTTTTACCTAGAAGTCGGATGTGAGTATGATTCGAGAAAGAATTTTTGTAGAACATTGATTTGGTTTGGGAACGAATGGAGGTTTGAATAGATTTGAAATTTGTCGATTTTAGAAGGACCGAATTTCTAACGATAGTGGGCATACGCGTTATGGTGCGTATGCCGATGTTTTGGACGGATTCGATTTGGTTCCATTGAGAGGGTCCTATAAAGGGTGCCCAAGAAGAGCCAGCGTACGTTAGGATTGGTGAGACGTAAAGTTTTAGTATGTTAAGTTTCGTTGTCGTTGGGACGGGGCTAGTGCGATTTAGTATGGGGTAAAGCAAACCTCGGATACGGGTAGCCTTTTTGGTGATGTTTTGAATATGTTTGCCGAAATTGAGTTTGCGCCCGATGGTGACGCCGAGGTATTTTGCTTTGTCGGACCAGTTAATGGAGTGGTTGTCGAGTAGTAGTGGTGGTACGTGGGTGGTATTTGAGTGTCCGAAAATGATACCTACAGTTTTGGTCGCGTTTATTTTGATTCGCCATCGGTGAAACCATGTGGTTGCAAGGTTAAGTTGGTGTTGTAACTGTATGGCTGCTCGTTTTTGGTTGTGGTCGTAAGTAAAGAACATCGTGTCGTCGGCGAATAACGAGAGATGAGCTTTTGAAGTCGTCGGAATGTCGTTTATGTAGGTCAAGTAGAGAGTTGGTGATAGGCAGGATCTTTGAGGGACGCCTGCGAGAATGTGTCTGGTGGACGAGAAAGAGTCTTCGATTTTAGCGATAAAAGTGCGGTCGGTGAGAAAGGATTCGATGATTTTAATGATTTCGGTCGGGATGTTGAGTTGAGAAAGTTTGTAAAGGAGTCCGGCGTGCCAGACTCTGTCGAAAGCTTTCTCCACATCAAGAAATATAGAAGCGGTGTTTATGTTGTTGTTAAAGTTCTGGCTGAGTTGGTGAGTGAGTTTGGTCAGTTGGTGGGTAGTAGAGTGTTCGGGTCTGAAGGCAAACTGTTCTGGGCGGATTTTGTCACGGAGTATGTTTTGCAGGTGAGTGAGTATGAGTCGTTCGTAGATTTTTGATAGGGAGGAAAGTAGAGCGATTGGGCGGTAGTTTACGGGTAGTTTGTGGTCTTTGCCTGGTTTGGGAATGGAAATTATGACTGCTTTTTTCCAGGCAAGTGGAAAGTAGCAGATTCTGAAGGAGCTGTTTATAATTTGCGTTAGGGATAGTAAGATATTGTTGGGAAGAAATTTAAGAGCCGTGTTGGCTATCAGCTCGGCTCGGTCTTTGGCCGGAAAGACAAGACCGTTTGGCCCGGTCAGAGGGTGAGAAGCTGGACGTTTATGAAGGAGGCATTTGTTGAGTTTGTAAATGGAGTTGTCTTGTTGGTCAAGAGAGTTTAGGAAGGTGTCCCATTGGTCAGTTTTGTGAGTTAGAAGTAAGGTACGAATTAGTGCGATTTTGGCGTTTAGTTGGCGTTTAACGGTTGGGTCACGGTTTCTCTGCCATAGACGGCGTAGTTGGTTTTTTCCAGTTATTTCTAGTTTTATGTAGTCGGGAAGTAAGAGGGACGAGTTTTTGAGTTTAGGAGTAAATACGCTAGCTTTGATAGCGTGTTGCAGATTTTTGGTCAGACAATCGACTGCTAGGTCAATTGAATGTTTGTCATTTGTCGGTGGTACGGGAGAGTTTGGTAAGTTGGTAAGGATCGTTTTGTATTTTGTCTAGTTAATGAAGCGGTTAGTAGTAGGAGGAGACGATGAGATCGGAGTACATAGAGTCTCAAGAAGTATAGGGTTATGGTCGGAAGATAGTTCGTTGAGGTTTTCGATTTGGGTCGGGTATGGTAGACGTGCGAGGACGATGTCGAGTTCGTCGGATCTGTGACGGGTGTAAGTGGGAAAATGTGTGGGGGAAGAGGGGGCAGTAATGACATAGTCCGATTGTTGAACGTGATCAAAGAGAACACGGCCGGCTGCGTTTGTTGAGTGGCTGTACCACAGTGGGTGTTTGGCGTTGAGATCGCCTGCCGATATTTGCCATTCCGCGCTTTGGGTAAGTAAGTCTAAGTCAAGTGTCGAGAGAGTGGCGCCAGGTGGTTTGTATACCGCAGATACAAGTATTTCATGGTTGTTAAGTTTGATAAGGACTGAAGAGGTTTGAATGGTTGTGTTAAGAGTCATAGGTTGGTGGACGATGCGACGGTGAATAAGGACGGCCGTGCCGCCGTGATGGGGCGAGCCACGGGTAGTCGGTAGGTCGTTCCTGTACGTGAAGTAATTTGGAATGTGAAGGTTGGTGGAGGGAGATAGACAAGTTTCGTTAAGTAAGATTATGTCGGTTTTTAGTTGGAGCGCGAGAGCTGTTAGTTCATTAAGTTTGTGTGTAATACCGTTGGAGTTCCAAAACAGGATTTTTAAGTTATTCATTGGGAGGCGTGAGAATTGTCAGGAATGCTTTTATGGTCGTTTCCATCAGTGTTTTGGGGTCCTGGTTGGTTGCCAGGGCAGTCAGTAGGTTGGTCAGGAGGTTTAGAATCAGGGACAGGTTGATTTGTGGTGCTTGGGGAGTGGGGGAGGGGGGAGCTACTCCGGCAGTTTCAGTAGCGTAGGACAGGGTGGTCCTAGGTGCAGGTGGGGGAGGTGGTGTTTTTTGAATAGGAAGGGTTTTGTTTGGTTTTGGGATGGTTTGGGCCTGAGTTTGTGGTTTTGGTTGGTTTTGAGCCAGTAAGTGGGGGCAACCTCGGAAATTTGCGGTATGTGATCCGCCGCAGTTGCAGCATGTGGGGGCTTGTTCGCGGGTTTTTTGGTAGTCGCTAGCCAAGTGGTTACCTGCACATTTCACACATCTAGGTGGGTGATCGCAGTTGCGTGAACCGTGGCCGAAGCGTTGGCACGAAAAGCATTGGGCTGGGCCGGAGGGTTTGAGGGGTTCAACTGAGATTTCCAAGTAGAATAAGTTGGTAAGGAGAAATATATCCTTGGCAGTCGGGTTGGCAGCGATATGCACGAGACATAAAGGCATTGGTTTATCTGGGGTGCCAAAGCGGTGGACGAATTTTACGGAATAACCCAGGCACTCAAGTTCGTCCTTGAGTTCGTCAGAAGTTATGTCATTAGGTATTCCCTTCAGAACTACCTTGATGGATCGTTCTTCGGGGAGTGAAAAGGTGTGGAATTCGATACCATGATGCAGTAGAGTTTTTTGGATTAGCCAGAAAAGGGTCGCATCAGAAGTTTGGACGGTGACTTGGCCATTGGAGGACGATTTGGCGGTTAGAGAGGTAGGGGCAAGGTTTGGGAGGGCGTAGATCACGGGAGCGATCTTCCGCCAGGAGCCGGAGCTTAGCATGATTGGTGGTGGTCTGGCGGATGTAGGTTTAGTCGGAGTTTTTGGTGTGTTTGGTGCGGAGTTGGTTTGATTTAGTGTGGAGGTTATTTGGTTTAGTGTGGAGGAGGTTTGGTTTTGTACGGAGGTGGTCTGATTTTGTGCGGAGCTATTTGTTTGGTTTGGTTTAAGTACGGAAGTTGATTTAATAGATGTCTCAGAGGACGCAGAGGACAGCGAGTGGTTTGTAGAAAGGCTACAGTCAGAGAGAGAGTCCAAAGTTTCGGAGTCGGAACTTTTCGATGGCGTGGGAGAGGGAGGAGCAGAACGTTGTCGTGATATTTTAAGTAAGTGGTTGGTAGGGGGATTACCCCCTTTGCGTTTTTTGCCCATGAGTGATGGGCGTGGGTGTGTTTATAGGGTGGGGATGCTGTGGCTATGTGAGGGCGCGGCCCCACGACAGCTAAAACGGAGGGACATCGCTTTCGCAACGGCTTACTTGTGGGCGCTGGTGCCCTGTTGAAGAGCAGTGAAAACGGCTGTTTTGAGTTGAAGGTTCGTGGTGTGAACCGTGGGCGCAGGAGCCCTGTTGAAGCAGTGAGAACGGCTGTTTTGTGGTTGTAGGTTGTGGTGTGAACCGTGGGCAATGTTGCCCTGTTGAAGTGTTGAGAACGGCTGGCTGCAGAGTATAGTTGGCAGGGGACGTCTTAACAGGATAACTGTTGGCTGGATAATCTGGTACCAATCTTTGCTTTGCTTTGGGAGGGGTGGCTATGCCGTTTACTATTCCAGGCTTGTGCCTCTACTAGTGGATGGATTTTGGGGTTGAATGGTAGGTTCAGTTATGTTAGTCAGTCCAATTTAATGGGTATGGTTTGAGTAAACGTTTGGTGGTTGGAGGGGAGTTGGTTTTACCTAAGAGGCGGATATGATCGTATTCGGAAAAAGAGTTTTTGTAGAACATTGTTTTTGATTGAGAGCAAATGGAATTTTGGATAGATTTGAAGTTGGCTGATTTTAAAAGGGCCGAGTTTCTAACGATAGTGGGCATACCGGTTATCGTGCGTATGCCGATGTTTTGGACGGATTCAATACGTCTCCAATGGGAGGGGCCGATAAAGGGTGCCCAGGAAGAGCCAGCATAGGTAAGTATAGGGGTCACGTAGAGTTTAAGTATGTTAAGTTTTGTTTTCAGCGGAACGGGACTAGTACGGTTAAGTAAGGGGTAAAGCATACCACGGACGCGGGTAGCTTTTTTGGTTACGTCTCGAATGTGTTGGTTGAATGTAAGTTTACGTCCAATCGTGACGCCTAAGTATTTGGCCTGTTTTGACCAGTTAACGGGTTGGTTATCGATGGTTAGAGGTGGAATGTGGGTTGTATTAGAACGCCCGAAGAGGACTCCTACTGTTTTGGTCGGGTTTATTTTGATTCGCCACCTGTGGAACCAGTTGGACGCGAGGTAGAGTTGGTGTTGTAGTTGTATGGATGCACGTTTGGGGTTTTTGTTACTAGTAAAGAACATCGTGTCGTCAGCGAAGAGTGAGAGGTTGGCTTTAGGAGTCGTTGGAATGTCGTTAATGTACGTCAAGTATAGCGTCGGTGAGAGACAGGAGCCCTGAGGGACTCCTGCGAGTACGTGTCTGGTAGTAGAGAAGGAGTGTTCGATTTTAGTGGTAAAAGTACGGTCGGTGAGAAAGGATTGGATGATTTTTACGATTTCTAACGAGATGTTGAGTTTGGAGAGTTTGTAGAGTAGGCCTTCGTGCCAGACGCGGTCGAAGGCTTTCTCCACGTCGAGGAAGACGGAAGCAGTGTTGAAGTCGTTGTTAAAGTTTTCGCTCAGTTGATGGGCGAGTTTGGTCAGTTGTAGTGTGGTCGAGTGTTCGGGTCTGAAGGCGAACTGTTCGGGACGGATTTTGTTTTTGAGTTTGTCTTGTAGGTGGGTGAGGATGAGTCGTTCGTAAATTTTGGACAGGGAGGAGAGGAGGGCGATTGGTCTATAGTTTTCGGGTTGTTTATGGTCTTTGCCAGGTTTGGGAATGGAGATGATGACTGCTTTTTTCCAGGCAAGGGGAAAGTAGCAGATTCTGAAGGCGCTGTTGATGATCCGAGTAAGGGACAGTATAACGTTGTTCGGTAGGAATTTAAGAGCCGTGTTGGTGATGAGGTCGTCACCTGGGGCTTTCTTTTTGCGAAGGTTGCGAATTATGTCTTGTATCTGGCCGGGAGTGGTAAAGAGGTTAGATCGGGTGATGTCAAGGCCTTGTAGGTACTGGGAGTGAGCGGTTACGTCTGGTAAGTCGGGGCCGGGGTTTGTTTGAAATTGACGTTCGAGCGAGTCGGCTATCAGCTCTGCTCGTTCGTTGGCCGGAAAAACTAGGCCGTCGGGGCCGGTTAGTGGGTGAGATGCTGGACGTTTGTGTAAGAGACATTTGTTGAGTTTGTATATTGAACCGTCTTGGTGGTCTAGTGAGTTAAGAAAGATGTCCCATTGGTCAGTGTTGTGCGTTGCGAGTAAGGTACGTATGAGAGATATTTTGGCGTTTAGTTGTCGTTTAATTGTCGGGTCGCGGTTTATTTGCCATTCGCGGCGTATACGGTTTTTGTCTTGTATTTCCAGTTTAATGTAGTCTGGTACTACAGTGGATGGGTGTTTGCGTGTCGGTACGTATACGCTGGATTCAACCGCTTGTTGGATATGTTTTGTGAGGTTTTCGATTGCCAGGTCGATAGACTCGCGGTCGTTGGTCGGTTGAGTGGTTGAGTTCGGTAAGTTCGTGAGAGTTGTCGTGTATTTTTTCCAGTTAATAAACCGATTCGTAACCGGTGGAGAAGAAGAGATCGGAGTGCAGAGTGTATCTAGAAGAATGGGGTTGTGGTCGGAAGAGAGTTCGTTGAGGTTAGCGATTTGGGTTTGATAGGGTAGTCGTACGAGGGCGATGTCGAGTATGTCAGGTCTGTATCGTGTGCATGTCGGGAAATGTGTGGGAGAAGAGGGAGCAGTTACAGAGTAGTCCGATTGTTGTGCGTGGTCAAAGAGGACACGGCCGGCAGCGTTAGTCGTGTGGCTATACCACAGCGGATGTTTGGCGTTGAAGTCGCCTGCCGAAATTTGCCATTCGGCACTCTTTGTCAAAAGGTCGAGGTCGTTTGTCGTTAGTAGGGTTCCGGGTGGTTTGTATACGGCTGAAATAAGTTCTTCGTGGCCGTTGAGTTGTACGAGGATGGAAGAGGTTTGGATGGTTGTGTTTAGGGTAACTGGTTGGTGAACGATACGTCGGTTGACGAGAACGGCCGTGCCTCCGTGGGTGGGCGAGCCCCGCACGGGCGGCAGGTCGTTCCTGTACGTAAAAAAGTTAGGAATGTGAAGTCTGGCCGAGGGTTTTAGGTGGGTTTCGTTAAGTAGGATTATGTCGGTTTTCAGTTTTAGTGCTAAAGAGCGCAGTTCGTCAAGTTTGTGGTTAATGCCGTTTGAGTTCCAAAATAGAATTTTTAAGTTATCCATTTTGGGGGGATAGTATGGTTAAGAATGATTGTATTGCTGTTTGTATCAGGGTTTTGGGGTCCTGGTTGTTTACTATGGCTGTTAAGAGGTTGGTCAGGAGGTTTAAAATGAGGGACAGGTTAATTTGTGGGGCTTCGGGACTGGTCGGTTTTGGTGGTGGTGGTGGTGGGGGCGTTTGGCCGGTGGTGGCTGCAGCGTACGAGCGGGTTTGGGGTTTTATTGTAGTTGTTGGTGGGGGCGGGGGTGGAGTAAAAGATTGAGTTGTCGGCGGCAGGGTTTGAGGTTTGGTTGTTGGTGGTGCGATTTTGGGTTTTATCGTCAAGAGATGTGGGCATCCGCGGAAATTAGCCGTATGAGGCCCGCCGCAATTGCAGCATGTCGGGGTTTGGTCGGGAGTTTTTTTGGCATTCAGATGCCAAGTGATTTCCTGCGCACTTGACGCATCTGGGTGGGTGACCACAGTTACGGGAACCGTGTCCAAAACGTTGGCACGAAAAACATTGTGCCGGGCCGGAAGGTTTAAGGGCTTCTACCGAAATCGTAAGATAAAATAGGGAGTTGAGAAGGAAGATATCCTTGGCGTTCGGGGTTGCCGCAATGTGTACGAGGCACATGGGCATCGGTTTTTCGGGAGTACCGAAACGGCGGATGTATTTTGTTTGGAAGTTTAGGGTTTCTAGTTCGGATTTTAGATCGTCAGTGGTGATGTCGATCGGTATGCCCTTTAGAACGACCTTAAGGGAACGATCTTCAGGGAGGCTGAAGGTATGGAATTCAGTTTTGCTGTCAACTAGGACTTTCTGAATTTGTCGGAAGTGGGTGGGGTCGGTAGTTTGGACGGTTATTTGTCCATTGGATGTGGTTTTGGCTGTAATTGCCGATGGAGTGAAGTTCGGAAGTTTGTAAATGGTTGGTGCGATTTTTCGCTAGGACGCAGAGTTTAAGATTAAGGGGGGTGGCCTGATTTGCTTGGGTTTGGCTGATGTCGGGGTTTGTTGTTCGGATGTTTTGGCTGGTGGAGGTTTAGTAGTCGGGGCGGAGTGTTGGGCGGATTTGTTTGATTCGGTGTCGGAAGAGGAGCAGTTTGACGACTTTGATATTGATGAGTCGGTCGACGGAGTTGGAGAGGGTGGGGAATCCCTCTGTGGACCTTTTAGGAAGGTGGACGGTGGGGATGGCGAGGCACGTGGACGTCCCTTCTTGGAACTCCCGGGTGTTTGCGCGGGGCCCTTCCGCTTGTTAGCTGTCTTGCCCATGGCAAGACCGTAACAAACTCAGGGTTTAACACTGTAGCTCTGAAAAGAGCGATTTTCTGGTGGTGTGACGGGTGGGTTTTAGGGGGGTTTGGTTTGGTCAGGGATGGGATTCTGCGGCAATGAGAGGGCACGGCCCCTCGACAGATAAACGGTGGGAGGTGGATACCCGTCGCTTTCGCGACGGCTTACCTTGGGCGCTGGTGCCCTGTCGGAGTAGCGGTGAAAACGGCTGTTTTGAGTTGAAGGTTCGTGGTGTGAACCGTGGGCGCTGGAGCCCTGTTGAAGCAGTAAGAACGGCTGTTTTGTGGTTGAAGGTTCGTGGTGTGAACCGTGGGCGCTGTTGCCCCGTTGAAGCGTTGAGAACGGCTGGCTTGAGTAGTTGGCAGAGGACGTTTTACTCGGATGTGAACTGAACGTGAACTGACTGATGATAATGATGTGATATGATGATCCTGGTACCAATCGGTCGAATGCACCCGTATATATACTCATCGACCGACCCTAGCGTTGTTGTGATTGGTGGGCGTATCAGTGTTTGGCAAGTAAAACGACATCGACCTATAGATCGCCAGGTATCCTAGATGTCGTTTTCACTCGGCAATGTTATGTATAGTACTCGTATAAGATCTGATTGTTTGTGTGAACTATGTGCAAGACATAAGTTGTCTTGGCTTGTCATACGAGTACTATCTGGTGGCCGTGAGAACGGCCTTATTAATCATTGTGTGTATTTTGTACGGTATCAAATTTACAATTTATGAGGAATGACCATTTTAATATTACGCTTTTCATTTTTGGGCACAAATTTCATGCGCGGCGGCATCGAAATTACTGATTAAAGACAAAGGCCCATAGACATTGCCTATTTCAAGTGCCCTTATAAAAGCCAGTTTGTGGTTTCCGTACGTGCTGACGGCTCCGACGCTCCGTGTCGGTCGCTGTTGGCTTGGTGCTGTACGGCGGAGGGTTTGTCATCATGGGATGGAGGAGCGGGGGTTGCAGCTCCATCGGCGTGACGTTCTGTTACGGTGTGTGGTGGAGAGGTGGAGAGGTGACTGCCGTTTTGCGGGCTGAATGTTATGCTTATGAGTTATGTTTGTAGAGAAGTGTTGTACACAAAATACTACAATATTTTACCGAAACAATATTTTTCTATACATTTGGAAATATTATAACCACCACCGCCGGAAGTTAGAAGGTTATCGATAACCACATATTTAAACACAAACACACAATATTATGTTCTTATCAATATTATGTGGATCATTATTATTATTGTACTATAAATTGTCTATAATACTACTTGCGATGTTTTATAATAATTATTATTTTTCTCATCACTCATGCATCACGCACCACCAAACAATATTATATAGGTACGATATACCTATGTCGGTCACATGGAATAATAATTACGATATTACCTAGCTACGTATTTAACTGAAAAAAGGTGACATTACTAAATATTAATAGTGGAGATCAACTACGTAAAGTTATTATAATATTATTTATTTATTGTTACGATGCGGATACTTCCCGGTGGACAATGGTGAATCTACACCTATAGTATCTAACACTGTAAATACTTAATTGTATATAATTATATTATATCTCGTCATCGGAGTTCTAAAAATAAAATAGATCAATCTCTTATATAATAACAAATAAGATATATTATATAAGAAAAAATAATAATAATCCATAATTATATGCACTCATGTCACTATTATTGTTATTTGTTATGTGTTAATGCTGACACAGACCACCGACATGAGTATTGTGGGACCTCAGGGAGCCGCGGACCACATATTAAGAACCGATATTAATTTTTTTAAATGTAGGTAAACTTGTGATAGTTTTTTTTTTAATTCAAAAATTGACAATGTTTATAAGCACACATTTAAGATAAACAGTTAAATAACGATTAGTATTTTTCGGTAAATCTACGTACTACTTATATTGTATAATAATACCCAAGTATGCCTACTTTTATTTATTAAATTTATTCAAAATCAATTTTTGTGATGATAGATAATTATATAAATACTATATTATTTTTATTTAATTAATATCACATGTTCTTTATTCATTGTCTAATTTATTTTCATAATATTATGTAGTATAATATCGCAATATAATATTTCGCTTATTATTTTTTAGTCCGCCCACCATTTAAAATGCATTACAATTATGTAAAAAGTAATAATATAATCTTCAATTTCACGATAGGGCTATTATTATTAATTATATTATAATACTGTTTATCTGTCCTAAATATATTCGTCATTTCTTCTGTTTTACTTAGGGATGCCAAATTTTAACACAACCGTCGACCAATGTTTGGTACGTACTTTGATAATTATACAACCTAGTATCGTACCTAGGCGGAGAATGTCCATACAACTGCGGGCCACGTATTCCTCCCAGGGCTGTGGTGATTTTTTTCCGTATTATCAAGAACCGCGGAGATAACTGATAGGGTTGTTATGTTTAGAACATGAATTTAAAACATTTTTTTTCATTGATTTAAACAAATAAAACATAATAGTATGTTTAAAACAGTGTAAAATCCATGTGATTATTGTGTTTTTTTTTTCGGTTTATTATAAATAATAAATATCCTTCAGAAAAAAAGTTAAAGTATTAAATAATTATACTTATTAAGTACTATCCATCATTTAAATTTTTTTTTTAATTTTATTGAAAAATTACCAAATCTAAAATGTGTTTACTTAATAGTTAATATTATACATAATATTATGATGCCCACATAAAACATCTATTCAGAAATATTTCAAATACATTTCAAATACTTTTAAGATTTACAATAAGTAATAAGTAAAGGAAGGCATTAACGAGTTAAAAAGTTAAAATTTAGTTTAAATGTTAATTTTATTTTAACTTTTTAACTTAACTAGTTACTTTTGCTTTTCATTAGCTTAACTGTTAACTTACTAAATTTCTTTCTTAATTTACGTGAAATAAACGAGTTAATTTTTCATTTTCAGAAGTAAGTTAAGTTAATTTATATTGTTTATAATTTTATTCACTATTTCAGTCTATTTCGTTTTCATGTCAATAAATATGTATCGTAAATTGTTTAAAGTTAAAAATGTATATCATTCGAATCTTACTTATATGGAAATACTGTATGAATTATTAACATTATATCCTATAATTTAGTTTTGGGTTGGAAAAAAATTAAGTACGCTAGCGTTGTATAAACAAATTAACTTTTTTTTAACTTAATACGCAGAAAGTGAGTGAAGAAAAAATTGTATCATTGTCAGTACCTATAGTCTCCGACTGAGCAAAAAGTTGTAATATTTATGTTATATTAATACATACTTATTTCAAATTTACTAAAAAAACGTAAAAAAATGATTGTATTAATAACGTAAATTTAACATTACATGAACTACAAATGTCTTTGAAAATTAACTCGCTAACATCGTTAGGTATCTATACTATAAATGCAAGTCCCGATTTTTTGCAACGTATACAAATCAACACCGTTCAACGTATCGTTATACATTTATTACCGTTATACCTGACAGATCTGCCAATCGGCGTGTACATATAATTAATTCCGAGAAGTAGAATTTAACAATCTAAACATATCTATACTATGTATATATATATATATAATAATATATCTATATTCATATACTTACGTGCAAATATATGCTATATATTTATATGTGAAAATCGAATCTTTGTGTCGAATGTACTCTGAAACTAGTCATCCGTTTTCCTTGATTCTTTTTTTTTTAATGAAAGAGTGCATCGCCGACCAGGTTATAGGGTTAATTTCAAGGTAATTTTGTAATTACCCAATAGTGTGTGAGCCTACCTGACTGGTTTATTCATACCTAGACCGAAATATAATTCATATATATTTATAAAATAAACAAATCTCATGCACGACTGCACGAGCAACAGTCCCACTATTTGCAAACAACTATCCACAAAATAGTGAACATCAATTTGATGTTAAAATAAAATTATGTTTCATCAAACGTTAAATACGTTATGCCTGACAGATCTACCAATCGGCGTGTACATATGAATTGTTCCGAGAAGTAAAATTCAACAATCAAAATATATCTATACTTCTGTATTCTGTGCTATATTCATATATATTTACGTGCTAAATATACGCTACATATATATATAAGTTTGAAAATGTAATATGTGGGTCGAATATACTCTGAAACTTGTCATCCGATTTCCTTGATTTTTTTTTAATGAAAGAGTGCATCACGGACCAGGTTATAAGCTTACTTTATAAAATAAACAGATCGTATACACTACTGCAAGAGCAACAGTCTCACTATTTGCAAACAACTATTTATGGGGGCGGAGCACGCAGCACATAGCTAGTATTTTTTTTAAAATTTATAACAAAATATTGAACATCAATTTGATTTTGAAATAAAATGATGTTTCATCAAACGTCAAATAAAAGTAATATGATTTATCTCAACCGACATGAAACATTAATACAATTTATTGTTAATCTTCCAATCAAATTTTAAAATACTTAGATATAACATAAGTATTATATTATGTTTATATTTTATTTAACATAAGAAAGATAAATCGGATGTACGATTAACCTTATACAGGTGTTGATGCACATACGCACGTCTCACTTGCGTGTCTACACATTGAAGGTAATGACTATTCAGCTTTGGGAGAATTTACATTATGAAAAGAAGAAATCAAAAGAAAACCCATAAAAAATGTTGTAACTGCTTTAGCTGAATGTAACGAAAACATATACCCTTCAATATACAGGCTTTTACTTATTTTAGCTTCTTTACCAGTTAGGTACTAGTGAAAGATCATTTTCGACACATTGGCCGTTGAAAATATATCTCATGAACACGATAACTGAAAATCGACTGAACGGGTTAGCATTAATGAAAATTCACCGTGATATAGAAATGACAGTTGTAGAAGTTATCGAAAATATGGGCAGAAAGGGTTGCCGCATTAGACTGATATAACATATATAAATATGTTATTTGTTAATATATTTTGCATTATAATGGTAAAATATTGTTTCCATGTGTAATATTATAAAATATATTCAAAATACCTAATCTTAAAAAATAGTATTCGAATACATTATGATAATTGTATACCCATAAGGATTATATTCAGATTACTGATTAAACACACCGCACACTAATTTACACACAACACGCTGACAAGTGCTAAGTCACCTTGTTAAATTCCCTATGTCCTTAATACTATATTCTTATAACAAGATCTAAATGCAATCCCTAAAATTGCGGTAGTACAATTATTATAGAATTCTATTCGTAATTTTAGCTTAGTCAGTAGTACCTAAAAATAATAATCTACGGCGTAATAATTGTAAAACGGTAATAATCAAAGGTGTGCGCACAGTAATGGCCGGGTGGCTGTGGCCCACCCTGCAAGCGTCACAAGTTTTTAAATTTTTTAAATCATAAAACATTAAAAAGGTAAAAGTAACATTGATATTCATTACTCAATGATAATAAATAAATAATAATTTGGACTCTTGACTATGTTCATCGAGAAAGAATTGACATCAAGTATCAATGTCGATGAGGTGAGTGATACATTTAAAACTTGAACTCCAATAAAAAGAAGAATGAAGTTACGAACTGTTATATTTACATTATATGCAAATGTCATAATACAATACTATCATTAATGTTTGTGAAATTGAATTTATTTCAATTTTAAAACTGTGTAAATACAGTTAATATACTTCTTTTTTAATTTTAAAATAATAATGTATTTGTTTTGATTATATGAATGATTACATAGGTTATGCCTTCAATAGTGGGTGATATATTGAGTAGGTAAATTAAAGTATGAAATAAAGTTTGCGCACGCCTATGGTAATAATAATATTAATTTATATTATGTAGCTTTCAAATGTTATAGTTAATATATTACTGTCTACTGCAATAATACCGAAACAAATCATTCGTATTCATTTATATTTAATATAAAATAACTTATATCAATGCTATGGAACAATTTAAAATGTAAGATAATTAATTAAATATTAATATGTTTGGACGTGACGAATCTAACCGGAAATCGGAATATTCCTGGATGAAATTTACGTACCAATGTTTTAAAAGTACATTGGCCGCAATTTACATAAATAATGACCGTGACTTTTTTTGGGGGACACAATTTACCAACTCCAGCTATATGAAGTTCGATAACGATAAATTATTGATAAGATTATCAAACATTTTTGCAATAATAGCCAATACATCAAATTTGTGAAAAAAGCGTCTTTTACGTCGATCTTTTTTTTCTTTGCATAACAAGGAAACCTTGCAAGTAGACTCACATTTCTGTTGAATATGATTTCATAATAATTGTTTTATCAACTTTTATGTATTACTTATACATAATAATTATATACATTTCAAATATTTTTTTCAGATTATTATAATCATAACCAACTTTAAAACTTTAAAATTAATAACTAATGTGTGTAGGTAATGACCCGGTTTCCTTACCTAACCAATAGACCAATGGACAGGTAACGGCGTATAATATCAAAATACAGTATGTTGTGGGTATAGTTGACTATACTTTGTAATTTGTATAGTACAAATAAAGTGTAAAAGTTAGATATGAGTCGGCTTGTATTTTCGTCTCACTTGATTTTTCGTATTTTCGTATTAAAAAACCATATATCATATACCAGATAAGAACATACCTGATACTAATAATAAATCAAGGTAGGTAAATGTATGTTGTATCGGTCAGACACACAAAATAATAATAATAATTCACATGCGCACATTGCATATAATATTTAAACATATAATTATTCAAAAATGGATTTGTCGATGTCTGATCTATCCGTCATTTTCATAAACGTTCTTTTCGGGATATCGCCGCGGAAGACTTAAGCTGCTGCTACTCCATAATATTTTAAAAGAAAAACACGACAAGAAATATAATAATTATAATAGTTTGGACGCCTGTTGCGTCTCCGTAGGCAGCAGGAATGAGAGAGAATGAGTACGCAAACCGACAGGTGGGCGTTAGCCGGTCATCGGTCGTGGATACCATTGGTGGGCTGCCGGTATTATACATAATAATTTATTATAATTAAACAAACCAAATAGTAAAATGTGATTTTGGGCAGAGGCGTGGTGCATATAATATACCAAACGGTATAAAATATCAAAATACAGTCTGTTGTAGTTAACTATACTTTGTAATTTGTATAGTACAAATAAAGTGTAAAAGTTGATGAGTTGGGTAATATTTTCGTTTCACTTGATTTTTCGTATTTTGGTATTAATATATCATATAACAGATAAGACCATCTATACCTGATACCTAATACTATATAATAATATAAAAAGGACCTATTTGTATTATAGAAATATTTAATACCTATGCGTAGGTTGTTATAGTGGAATCCATTTTGTGTTGTTAGTTTTAATGTTACAGTAAATTGACCTATTTGAGGTTTTTAAATTCTAGTGCGTCATTTAAATAAATTTAAAATAATTCTCATACCTAGCTCGCTTTAAAATATTGAAATAACGAAAAAAATAATGTTTGTAGAGCACATAATAATATTGATAAATTATTTACAATATAGCTAGCATTAAAACTAACGACGCAAAATGTACCCATATATGCTCCTTAATGCAAAATTGCCATTCTGTACGCGTTTTAAATACGGAGACAACATAATATAATAAAATGTAATTGGAATTTATTTTGTAATGAACAATATTATATTATATTTTGGGTTTCACGTAGATTCAGTTGTTATATAAGGCGCAGTATAATATAGTAACTACATTTTATTATTAGAGAGTGGATTTAAATATGCTAAAAATAAAAAAAAAATTACGACTGTTAATACACGATTCTATTAGATCCTAAAAGGTCAACATATTTAGGTATAGGTATTAATTCATAACTTTTCCCGAGGCCCGTCAGTCTACTACCATTAATAAATTTTTTTCTCGATTTTATTAAAAATAACTATAAGTAGTATAAGAACTTACTCAATATAATATGCAGTATAAATTTATATAATGATCTGCGGTAACACAAAATTCGAAATTTGTAACTTCAAAAAAACTTAGTATGGACACCTAACAAACAAATGTTTTAATATGGCTTTAATCAAAGTCTGATCACGAACTTAAAATATACGCGTTTCTTATAGTGATTTATTATTATATATGTAGTTATGTGCAAATATATATGACAACAAATCATACGGCATACCTACCTACTTACACGTTATAATTAATTATATGTAAACTTAAAAACTATTAATTTAAGTCAGTCGCTAAAATAAACAAAAAAAAACATCGAAGTTTGGGTAGGAAACTTGACGACGAGGACCAACATCTTAGCCATGCAATATTATAAAGTCAGGATCAGTACGATGACAAACACACGGTGATGAAGTTAAAATATACACGTGGTAATTTTTTTTTAAATGAATGATACCCATATCTATATGTGATAACTTTTCATGAAATAGTTATCGCTAAATAGCATTGTGTACCGATCTAATATTAACAAATATATTTGAGTTTATTTATTTATATTACGAGTAGGTACAGTAGATAGAACCTCATTAATTGACAATAATGGAGGCTCTAGGTATGTTGTCCAAATTCATAAAAATCCGAATGAAACAAAATAATCTATGAAATGAGCCTACACACATTTATACAATGTATGACTATTCAGTAAAAATAAGATGTATACCTATTTTAGGTTTAGGAAATAAAAATGTTATTTTGTAGTATACAAGACCTGATTGGGCACTACCAAATACAAAATAAGTATGGTTAAAGTACTCCGATTAGCCTACTCCTTTCATAAATTACTAATATAGTACCTATGCGTAATAATATTACAATAATAATAAAATAGATAGGTGCAACATGCATAATATTATAAATATTAATAATCGTCTAAACTATATTAAATGTTTTATGTGTGATATTGTTTTGACCCTAAGAGTCCTTAAACTTATAATTTATGTGAGTCAATCGTATAGGTACCTATTGTTTTAATATGGTTAGTAGATCCTTGGTATTGTAATATTGTATACCTGCATCATCCAATACCCAATACCGACCTGTAATTATTTTGCCACACTCTATCTAGTAGTGTTATTACGAGGAACAATTTTATACTGTATAAAGCCCATACTATAATATCGGATAGTCTCATTTAACGCAAAAAAAAAACGGGACTACTTTAGGAATATTTTTGGTATCTGCGATATCTAATTAGTATGTGAGTATAATAGCGTATAAGGTATATACTTGTTTGTGCATTATGTTTATTGTTTGTTATATTTTTAATTCCTAAAATATTATCAGCACATTTAAATGATAATAATATAATATGATCCCAACGGATCCTCTGGACGGTTACCGGTTAATATCATTAATAATATACATATAGTAATAATAAATCAAGGTAGGTAAATGTATGTTGTATTGGTGAGACACACAAAATAATCCACATGCGCATATTGCATATAATATGTAAACATATAATTATTCAAAAAGGGATCCGTCGATGGTGGGCGTTAGCCGGTCACCGATCGTGGAGACCTTTGGTGGGCTGCCGGTATTATACATAATATTTAAATATTTAATATTATAATTAAATAAACCAAATAGTAAAATGTGATTTTGGGCAGAGGCACGGTGCATATAATATTCCAAACAGTATAAAATATGTATATTGAATTTATACGCAAACAAATGAACCCAACATACATAAGACGTTACAAAATGTAGAAATTATAATATTATATTTAATAATAATAATAAAATTTGTACATATGTCTTTAAATATTATTATCTAGTACGTACCTAAAACGTATCATTAAATTATAAACAATAAATACTAATAGCACGCTGTTATCTAATTATCCAATTATAATAATTCATAATTATTATGATACTTTATTTTAATTTATACATAAGAAATATTATAATCATTTAAAAAAATAAAAATAATTATCAAAGCATATGTGTTAAAGTATGGTTTAAAGTCTCTTGGAAAACGTTCAAATGGGTCGTTTATATCACTGTTCAGACGCTACCATCGTTCTGCCAATAATATAATTAGTATTAATTACCTATATATACCTATATCTAACAATTTGAATAAGTCAATTTTACTCCAAAAACGTATAGTATTTCCTTCCCACTGAATGATAATTTAATTTATTTTTTTTTGCTGACAGTTGACCTAATAATTAACAACTTTGATTAGGATTAAGTTTAACCGTCACTGCTGGTTATTAGTGCGCGCAAATAACTAGGTAGATGCGAGGTATAGACGATATGTGTGCGGTTGACGTAATACGACAAGAATTAATTTTTTTCGTCAAGCCTGCACCAAAAGTTTAATATTAAATTTTAAATATTGGAGAGTTGGTAAATTAGCTTTTCTTTCCGGCGTATAGTATAAAGGCCTATGACTAAATTATAGTGATTAATTTTTAACGGTGGGAAGGAGGGCGAGGATATAACTTATAATGTTTCGGGTACACGAAATATATTCTAGCTTTTAAATCTACCTAAAAAAGTATACGGGTGGGGGGAAGGTCTATGTCACCCTCGACCCCCTCCCATTGAACGCCTAGGGATTAAGATTATTAAAATATGTATATTTAATTACATAATATATTCTTTTATATTAATTATTAAACCTGTTTTTTGAGTGCCATAATACCTAATATACGCATTTGTTTCATTGAAATCGATTAAAACACACTATATTATACGTTTGTCAAAACAATAAGTGTCATTCTTTATTACAGTAATAAAAAATGAATGAAATAATGTCAAAATTCAGATTCGGATTCAAAATATGATTAATGGCTAAAGAAGTTCAAGGAAAGTAAAAGATACATTTTCACTTTAAATGACATTCTCCTACAAGTCATATTTCAAAATATAAGTTGAAGAATCGACTACAATACTGCACGAACCATACCAATGAGCTGAATCAAATACATGATTATATAGGTATTTATTACATAAAATAGGTACCTATATTATAAATGTAAAAATTATATTATATATTATAATATGTACATATTTATTTTCTAAGTGATATCTGTATTGCAAACAATTTAGTTAATCAGTTATATATTATGTGTACCTATTAACCCAGATTAAAATTACTTGTATGTATCGTATACCTACCGAGTACGATTGGTAAATCCTAGTTTTAACTAGTAAAACCTAGCTTTGTCAATTCGGCTGCCTAATCATAAAACACAGTAAGCGACATTATTATCAATTTACGTTTTTTTCGTTCATTTTGTTCCAAATATGTTGCAGTTATTGCCAGTACCATACTACCATGTATATATAATATAGGTACGTAGCAGAAAAATATTTTGACTGCGTGACCAATAAATATTTTGTGAACAAATCAGGGCTTACATTTAAAAAAAAAAATCCGTTTTATGTTATTTACAATTAAAACGCTATTCAACTATTGTGTTTATTATTATTCAGAATTAAAACGTTACCTAACCAAGTTTTGCGTTTACCGTTATACAGAATTAAAACGTTATCCAAGTGACACGGTACGCAGCGACCACCAGTACAAAGCACAGGTACCGCAGCGACCAGTCTACACTTTTCGTCAACCGCCACTACGGGCTACAGCGCGACAACGCCAACTCCCCCACCGCGCCACAAAGGCACAAGGTGGGACGGGAAGGCGAGTCGCGTAGAACGAGTACCGGCCGTCGTAAACTCGACAGTTGTGAAACCTCTGTCTTTCCGACATCCTGTTACGCGCCGTGCACGCATACCACGACAATACAAAAACCATCCCTATATCTTGCATAAAAAACACAAGTCGCCGTCCGTTGTTTTTTTTTTTTATATTGCATATACATACTATATTCATACCTACGTGTCATACAATAAAGACCGACTCCACCATCATAGTTGTGTTCTTCTCTTAAACAAACGTGTGTGCCATCGACACACACTAGTAACGACCGGCTCACCGCGGATCAACCACTACCACCGTCGTAGCCGCGTCACAAGCTTAGTGCTTATCGTTATTTATAGAATTAAAACGTTGTACAAGTTTCGCATTTATCGTTATTTAAAATAGTGTTAATAGCTATTAAATATAAAAATAATAACTAGGGCTCGGATTTTGTAGCAAAATAAATCCTTAAAAAAGCATTTTAAGTAGCCAAAAAAAGGATTTATTAATTTAATTCTAAAAAAGCAAATTTCAATTACACATAAAATTTAATATTAAAAAAGGAATTCACAACCATATATTTAGTCAAGTTACTTTCATTGAAACTCATTCTATTGGGTGCTAATATATTTTTATACATAGAAAAAGACCTTTCCACGTCAACCGATGTAATCGGTGCATATTTCATATAAACTAAATCATTTAAATCATACTGTTCCACATTTACGTTTAGTGCAGTGCCATTATGAATACTATTGACTTTTTGAAGTTCTGCCCATCCATTATTTTTTGAAAAAACACGATTGCACTTTTCTAAAATCAATTTCGCTACTTCGCCATTAGCTTCCTCTAACTTTTGTTTTGCTTCTAACACAATACCTATACTTTTTTCCAAGGTTTCGCCTAAAAAATAATAATATATAAATACAGAAAATACTTGAAACAAAAATAAAAAATACCTCTTTTTTCTAATTGTGTAATTGCATGTGGTAAAAATCCAAAATTTGTTGTAATGTAGACGAGATTTGAATGTAGAGATTGATCTTTTATAAGTTCTTTTACAACATTCACACACTGGGCATTCTCGTTGAATTCTTCAACTGCACTTTTTATTTCATTTAAATATGTGCAATAATATTCGACTGCTGTAATCCATGTACCCCAACGAGTAGTGATTGGTTTAGGTGGATTTGGAATATCCGGACATTTTTCATTTAAAATAGCTATCCGTTTTGGACATTTCAGAAATGTTTTTTTCATCTCGGCAATCAGACGATCAACTTTTGGGAAATGTGCACGCACTTCTTTACACACATTATGGAGGGCATGAGCTAAGCATGTCACATGCAAAGCTTTTGGATACAGTGTTTGAATACAGCGGCCAGCTTTTTTCATATACGGCGTGGCATCCGAAACAAATAATAAAATGTCCTCATGATTAACATTATTTGGCCATAAAATATGCATAGATTTGTCAAATAATTGAAAAATAGTACTATGGTTCACTTTGTCTAAATATTCTGTGTGAATAAGATAAGTTTTACCAACATCTTGTGGTTTCAAAATACCAATAATGACATTAGCTACATTACGTCGCACACTGTCAATTGTTTCATCTATGCAAACCCATATTTTTTGGCCATTCACAGCATCGCGTATTTTAGTTATCGTATTAGTGTAGCAAGAACCGAAGTATCCTTTTCGTAAAATTGATTCATTTGGAATAGTTTTATTGCAATATTTTGAAAGAAATGACCGAAAATGTTCGTTGTTTAATTTGTTTAGGGGGATATTCGCCGCCACAAATGCGGAACATAGGTCAGCATTAAAATCAGACTTACAAAATTGTTGAATGAATGGTTGAACTGCATTATGTTTTTCAGCTTCAAGTTTTTTCGATGCTTCTTTGTGTTTTTCTCTGCCAATATGTTGTTGAACGTTATATTTTTTATCCGAATTTATTTTGACTTTACACAATTTACAAAATATAATATTTCCGTCAGTCATAAGCACATTTTCACCGAATTCTCTTACGATTTTTTTTAATTTTAAATTTAAATTTTTAACTTTTAGCATTTTGACGATTAAAGAAATTATTTAGAACACTATACGTTTATACCTCACTGATTGTCGATTGCTATTTACCGGCCAACTAAAGTATTAGCACGTGCTATAAAAATACGTAGGTATAATTCAGATAATTTCCCCTTTCCTTGAGTCGTAAATACAACTATAGATAATCGTAGATAAAACTATTTAGGCACAATAACGACAGTTATTTTATCAGTCATATATTTATTACTGGTTTTATAATTTCTGGTAATACTAATATAGTCCAAGACGTATAATAAACATAGAAATAAGCTAAGTTATTGATAAGTTTATCAAAGGTTTTTGCAATAATAGCCACTAAATCAAATATGTGAAAAAAGCGTCTTTTACGTCGATCTTTTTTTTTCTTTGCATAACAAGGAATGCTGCTTTAATTTGATTGTAGAATTTTTTTTTGATAAACGTAGATAAACTTATGAATAATCTTGTATTACATTTTTCAAATCTTAGAATTAAAAATAAAAATTTTTATGAATACTCAACTCAAAAAAGTTTGCTAAATATCGTGATTTGAACTTTGAATGCTTATAAAAATAAAAACTGTGACTAAGGATTTTTAAGATTTTTCAAATGACATTGTAACATTATAGTATGAGCTTTGTATTAAATTTTCAAGTTTTTAACCAAACAAATAAAGTTTTATTGACACTCTTAGAAAAAAACTCTAATAAAATTGGAAACAGAAAATGTTAGGTTAGGTTAGGTTAGGTTAAAATTTTATTGTGTATAGAAAATGCATTATTAGTAAATTGAACTAGGAAAATTAGGTACCTATATTATCAGTAAATTGCTTTATGTACCTACCTAAAAATGCATGAACAATAAATTAATAACATCAATTAATGACATATCTTAATAAAATATATTAATAACCAGGGATGGGCAAGATACTCAAAAATCAGTATCGAGATAGTAGATACTAGATACCTGGATTTGGAGTATCGAGATACTAGATACTCGATACTTGGCTCTAGAGTATCGCGATACTAGATACTCGATACTTGGCTTTAGACTATCGCGATACAAGATACTCGATACTCGATACTCAATACATTTTAATAAAATTAGTCACTGGATTTTTAAAAATTATGTTTATTATTGTGGGTATGGCCACTTCATTAAGTAATTAGAATGAAAAATAAAATAAAAAACATTGACACTTTCAATAGTATACATTAAAAAAATTTCAATAGTAATAGTAACATAACATCATTCATTTATATAGTTAATTTATCTTTGTTTCCTTCTAAAAATACAAGTTTTTCAAAGGTTATATCGGATAATTTATTTCTGGTAGGATTATTAATAAATCCTGCCATGGAAAACATTCGTTCTACGGGTGCTGAGGAGCATAAGCTGGTATTAAATCTAATGAAAAGTTTTTTTATAATTGGATAATTTTTTAGAATATTTAACGATTTAGCCTTATCATTAAAAAGAGCAAAACACCAGGTGTGTAGCCGGCAGTGTTTGTGTAAAAATCTAATCTACTAATTATATCGTGTTCATTACCTACCTTATCGCGAAAGGTATAGGTACTATTACATGGTAGAAAAGTAAGGTACAGTCTTACAGACGTTAAGTCCAATTTAAAGTACGTGTGTAAAGTAATATTATATTTTATATATAACCATTACACCACTAACTTTTCAAAAGTGGTTTCTGATGAGTAAAAATAATCGTAAACAATTAAATTTTCAAAGTATCGCATTAATGTATCGAGTATTTTTCGATTAAATTAATTCATGAAATACTCAATACATTGACTAAAAATGTATCGCGATACAAGATACTCGATACTTCACATAATTGTATCGAGATACAAGATACAAGATACAAATGTATCTAAGATACGTATACGTATCTAAGATATATCTTAGATACTTGTATCGAAGATACTGCCCAACCCTGAATATAACATATTATTTTATAACATCAATATAATATAGGTAGGTACTAGGTACTATAATGGCAGAGTGAATCTAGTTAGTGCATTGAGGAAGTCTAAATTTAAAATTCAAAAGCACCGAGAAAAACAAGATAAAAATTAAAGAAAACAGGAAGTTTTACGCAAAATCGATTTAACCGGTATAACTCTAAAACAAATGAACGAATATAAATTAAATTGGTTGTTTGCATACGCATTTTCTATACATGATAACATTTTCAAAATATTTTGATTTGTTTTGAACTTGTTTTGAACATTTTCAGTTTTCAATTATATTAGTTTTTTTCTATGAATGTCAATAAAAATTAATTTATTTGTCGGGTAAAAAAGCTTGAAATTGTAATAAGAGGCACCTACTTTATTGTTATAATGGAATTTAATAATATTAAAACTCCTTAGTCACAGTTTTTTTTTATGAGCATTTTAAAGTTCTTATCTTGAAAAATCACAAAATTTAGCAAATTATTTTGAGTTAAGAATTCATAAAAAAATTCCTTTTTAAATCTAACATTTGAAAATTTAATACAAGATTACCCATAAGTTTGTCTAGCTTTACTAAAAAAAAAAAAAAACAAATCAAATTAAATATTTATGAGTGTTTGAAGTTCATATTTTTACAACATTGGAGATTTATTTCATTTCTCATGTAGCGGCTTACTACGGCTCACAATAATATCATCAAATATACTTAGTAATATGTTATGTATATAGTATAAAATACATAATAAAAAACCTTATTATAAATATTATAATATCATACTGCCCACTAATTAAATGACCACATACGATGAAGCAGACGTCAAGGATGCCGACTCAACAAAATATCAATGGCACTACTCAAAGCGACAGCAACCACGGGAGCGGGGCTGTTCGATCATTAGCGAGGTACCGTTGTTGACAACTCTTTTCATTTTATAATAATTTGTTTATGGAAACATTATTTTTTATTATATTTCAAATTTATTATTTAAAGCGTAACTTGTTTTGTTTACTCCCGTTTTAGAGTAATCTATCTCAATTGTGCGTATGGGGACATTTGTGGTGAATAACACTTTTGGGAAATGTAACAAGACACTGTAGTACTTACTTTCTCGTCAAGAACTCGTTATCGTGGTCAGTCGAGAAAGAGTAAGACTTTGTCTAGGTAAGGTAGGGATCTCACACTTGAACATCCAGTGCTCGTTATCGTGGTCAGTTGTTAGAGTAAAGCAACCTTAGAGTTGTATAGTGTAAATCCTGTTGTACATTATTTAATTTTTTAATTATATATATATATATATGTATTATATTTAATCGTATAACTATTAACTAAGTATTATAATTATGCATAGCATTAAACTGATGACATTTATGTGCACATTTGTACATAATATACCTACTCCAAGCTTGGTCCTACACACTAAAATGGTCGTAAATAACACGTTTCGTGTTTATATTACTGGCGAGATGTATTTTGTATTTCTTGACTTAAAAGTGACAAACAATTAAAAGTTATTTTATTAGACATAATATTATTATCAATAGTCATTAAAACTGTTTAAAACAAATGGTGATCGCATGCAAGTATTTTCAAATTTTAATAATAATTGTAATATGCATCCAAGGTAGGTACATCGTAAATAATAACATTATAACTTTTTCAAATTATTTATATTGGTGTCTATATTATAAATATAAAAAAATATATATAGTGTGTGTATTGTGTATGTCGTGAGTTCACCAGTACGTCAAACCGTGACGTCTATCCGTGGAATAAAAACTGTCATGTTATTTGTAATTTGTACGACGCTGTAACGCACAATATTAACTATTACGTATAAGTTTTTATAATATAACATAGTATGTATAACATAATACAAATTAACATAAACTATAATTTGCAAAAATATATAGCTCGTTAATAACATATTATGCAGACAAAACTTGCTTATTATTCTCCGATACATTATGGTTATCTGTATATCAAAGCATCTACTGGGTAAGCCAAATTATTTCAAATCCATACATTTTTTTGTTTTACTTAAGTCGATAAGCATTAAGCTTGGATAACGTTTTAATTCCGTACAACGATAAACGCAAAACTTGGATAGGTAACGTTTTAATTCAGAATAATAATAAACGCAAAAGTTGAATAGCATTTTAATTGTAAATAACATAAAACGGATTTTTTTTTTTCAAATGTAAGCCCTGATTTGTTCACAAAATATTTATTGGTCACACAGTCAAAATATTTTTCTGCTTTGTACCTATATTATCTATACATGGTAGTATATGGTACTGGCAATAACTGCAACATATTTGGAACAAAATGAACGAAAAATACGTAAATTGATAATAATGTCGTTTACTGTGTTTTATGATTAGTCAGCCTACCTAATTGACAAAGCTAGGTTTTACTAGTTAAAACTAGCATTTGCCATCGTACTCGGTAGGTATACGATACATACACGTGGTTTTAATTTGGGTTTATAGGTATACACACGATATAACTGAGAGAATGTAGCTTGAGTAATTTTCATATTTATTTTATAATTGGTTACGATTATATTAATCTGAAAAAAATATCTGAAAAGTATATAATTATTATGTATAGGTATAATTACTATAAAGTTGATAAAACAATAAATTATTATGAAACCATATTCAACAGAGATGTGAGTCTAATTACTATATCAAATATATATGATTAACTAAATTCTTTGCAATACAGATATCACATAGAAAATAATTAAGAACATATTATAATATAAAATTTAATTTTTACATATAATATAATATAATACCTATATTTTTGATTGATTTTGTATTTGATTTAGCTCATTGGCATGGTTCGTGCGGTGTTTTAGACGACTCTTCAACTTATATTTTGAAATATGACTTGTAGGAAAATGTCATTTAAAGTGAAAATGTATCTTTTACTTTCCTTGAACTTCTTTAGCCATTAACCAAATTTTAAATCCAAATCTGAATTTTGATATTATTTCATTCACTTTTTGTTGCTGGAATAATAATGACTCTTAATATTATGATAAACGTATAATACAGTGTGTTTAAATCGATTTAAATGAAACGAATGCGTATATTATTATGGCACGCAAAAAAATGGTTTAATAATTAATATAAAAGAATATATTTCGTAATTAAATATACATATTTTTATAATCTTATAAGAAATACGAATTGGTTTTCGTGTAGCGTATTTATATTTTATTACAATCCATTTATTATAACAAACTGAAGTCGTTGATTTGTTATTATTATTAATATTTCCTTTTTAATTTGTTTGACAATACCACGATCATCATATTAGCTAGCATTACCCATAAGGAACCTTGAGGAAGTGACTATCACTGTCCTCTATAAATATTATTAATTAATTTAATTTAAACTTAGTCGTAAATATATAACAATAATAATTACAAGTGCCGTGAGTTCAGCAATTTTCACTACGCATCATAATATAAGAGTGTCCAACCATGTAGATGTCCAATCATCGTAGGTCAATCGTCTCGTGAGTGGGGGTGGTCAAAAATTGAGAAAACGACTTAATTATAATTAATTTATATAACACAAAATAAGTTATAGGTTAGGTTAGGTAAGAACAACATTACAACATAACTTACAACATATATACGATCATCTAAGACACCAAATCCAAAATAAGTTTGATGGACTACCACGTCAACTGTTGATTTCCATTGGAGTGATTGTGAAGATAAATCAAGCATTTCAATTGATCTTGGACTAAAATATTTATAACCAAGGACAAAAACTAAATTTTCTTTCATTCAGGTTAGACGACATCCTTCTCTAAACCTCTCACCCATTTCCTTTGCTATATACAATAGTTTGGTTGTTGGATCATACAACCTTGTATACTTCTTCCCCTTATCTAATAAATCACACATGGCAAGAAGAAACAGCAAAAAAAAAATAAGTAGATAAAATGATATTGAAAAGATAATTTAAAATCTGAATTCAATAATACTTTAGGTCCAGTCTGTTTAGGTGAATTACAAATTGTTTGTGGCATAGTTTTGTGCAGATGTTTCTTTACATAATGGAAATTTAAAGCTTCAATGATAAAATCTTTACCTAAAAATATTATAATTATTATATACGATTGTAAATTTATAGTTAAAGCTTAATAATGAAAAAACATACAATTTGGATCATTTTTAATTAGAGGTTGATCAACTACATTTATTGATATATACTCTTGGGTACTAAAGACAAACGGACATGGTCCATTAATTTAGGCAAACTGTCATGTCTACAATCTAATTCATGATTTATCCAATTAATAACACATACAAATATCTGCAACAAATAATTATAATTAAATTAATATATAACTAAAACAAATTACATTAGCAAACTTTTTTTTTGACTTGACGTAAATAGGTGTATTAGTATTAAAATGCAAATACAAATATTCCAATACCATAATAATAATAATATTTCTGTTATTTTTCTCGATCTAATAATTTTATATTTAGATATATTTTAATCGATTAGATAAGCATATTATTATAATATACAACCTTAAATTTGCTATTTGATATAAAAAAAACTAATATTTGGTAGATTATTAATTGAGATGTATATAGGTAGTTTGAATATTTAATAATCATGTGATTATGTGAAGTAATATAGACTTATACACTGTAAATTACGATACAATTTCATCAAAATTGTAAATTATCATTTAAGAAATTAAAAAGAACGTAGTCATTAGATATGTGATCTAGATAATAATTTTAAAAAAAATATGATGTTTTATTAAACTGAGTTATGTTAATATTTTTTTTTTGTAATGACCCTAACCTTGTTGATTCAAATTTAATATTTTTTCACTGTGAACTTCTAATTTAACATCAAAAGTGGAAGTTACACAGACATTTATGGTAAAATTTTATAATTTTACTCTCAGTAAATAACGTTTAGCTAGGTTAGTTTAAAAATTAGGGGGAATTAATATCTTATAAAATTGAAAGGTGTGATTATTATCTAGGGCATCTCATTGGCTTCCGATTATATTTTAATTTTAAAGCGAGTTGAAATTGTAAATTGTTTGCATATCTTATAATACTCATAACTCCATTTAAAATAAAATATCACGAAAAGCCTATGAGATGTTCTAGATAATAATCTAACATTTAAAAATAGCTGTTAAATTAAATACTAAATTTAATAAACTGTCAAAACCTATTAAATAATGCAAACATTTACATAATTATTTAGTAATATCGCCTTCCCAAACACCCATTCCCCTGTTATTAGTAGTTGTTAATCATACAATTTGATTATATTCCTCGCAAGCCACATAAGTAAATTGATTTCTCAACAATAATTAGATACAACAATTACAAATTTTATAAGACATACTTTTTCTTCAAATGGAACATTAATGTGATCACGAGAGATTAGATTAATCATTTCTTCAGAAGACAAAGATAGGAATTCTTCAGCTTCAACCAGTTTTCTGAAAATTATTATCATAATATCAATACAATTTACTGACAGTGTAAAAATTAATAATGCTTATAAAAAATGTGTTTTTATGTATTCAGCAGCAACATATTAATGATTAAAAATTAAATTTAAATTTAACAAATTACATTTTTGTACTGCATATTATCTCAATATCTGTACTATAATGTTTATATTATACATTTTACTTTTTGTTGATAAGAATTTTAATAAAGTTAATAAATAATTAATGGTGCAAATTTAATCTCGCATGTTTTTTTTTTTCTTGCGTATTTTAATTTTTTTATTGCATTTTTGCGTGCATCTTTTACAATTTAAAATGCATATAAATCCGGTCTTTATATACTATAATATGTTTTAAGATATTTTAAACTGTTTTAAAGTTAATTTATCAGTGGTCAATGACTAGAAAGATAATACATTCATATTTAGTAATGATTAGATATTAATAATTAATATAATGAGGTATGCTTTGTATTTATACTATATCAGCAAAAAATTATATTTGTATATTAACATCACAATCACAATATATTTAGAGATAGTATTAACTATCACTTATATTATAAATGTAAATATTATTTATCAAAGTGCTCGTGCTGTATAGGTAAGTACCTACCCTATTTTGTTTTGTAGTTAACTTCTGCAGTTAGTAGGCATTTTACGTATCTGTAGATGCGGTATATTATATTCCGTGGTCTATTAAAATATGTCTATGTCTATTAAATAATGTGTATTGCATAATAACAGTCACTAGTCAGGGTCAGTTGTATCTTGTATCTTATTTCTCGATACAATTATAATATGAAGTATCGAGTACCTTGTATCGCAATACACAGTGTCAGCCTGGTACTTACTTAAAGGGCCCCGGATGCATTTATACAGAAGATCCATTAAAAATGTTATTTTAAAAAATAATAAAAAAGTGCTAATAAACAAGTAGTTACAAAATCGGGAAAGTCATTACTTCGACGTCTCCTCGACCGAATATTCGTGTTATCAATATGAAAAATAAAACGTTCACTAAACTGCAGAATACACAATAGTACGAAATTCGATTAACTCTAAACGCTCTGTTTATTTCTACAGTAACACGGCTAAACATTGAAAAACAACAACAGATAAATATCCAAAAAAATTATTAAAAAAAATCATCGGTTCTTGTCATCATGTAAATATTTAAAAAATTGTCATTTATATTGTTATAATCTGTTATAAATATAGTTAGATTTTATCAATCATAGGTATTATTTAAAAAAAATTAATTAATCATTTAAATATATTGGTTATATAACTTATAATGACCTTTGCTATTTTAGGGGTGAAAGTTTTGATGGCTCGTATATATGTATTACATTGACTAAATTGTAAAAAAAAAAATTAATCCATTTTTGTTGGCACTTTTTTAAGATAAAAAAATAACACAGAACATAAAGGCATAGTATGTAATTTTCCAGAAGTAAAGAAAACATTGTTACAAATTTACTTCCATTTTTTCTTCTTTGTTTTTTGAACTGAAACATTTAAGTTAAAAATACACAAAAAAAAGTTTTTAATTGAAAATGTTGTTCTCTTCATTTTTAAAAATCTCAATAATTGTTTCAGTTGATACAATAGAAAAATACACCAAAAAACCATGAATGTGTCTATTATTGTTTATTATTGATACCAACTTTTGGTGAATAGAAACAAAGTACTTAAACTACTAAAAAAAATATAAAACTATTATCAAACATAAACACAATTTGAATATACATACTTAAAGTGCTCGATGAGACCAATATTTTGATGTATTGATCATTTCTAAAACCCAAATAGAAAAGTTGTTGTGAATTTGTGATACTTAAAAGTTTTAAAGTGTTTTTATTCACCCCGGTTTACCATATAATATTATACAACGTATTATTTTTTAATGCGATTAAAGTTGCGTAATTGATTTTTTTATATCAGTAATTTTTGATGAAATGATAATACTATAATAGTATTACACATTTTAATGTTATAATCATTATTATATTATAATATAGAATAATATTCAATATCCAATATTCATAGTACTATCGCAGTCCCTCAATACAAATACGGCAGGGGGCCCCGGGCGCTTTCGTGGCGTAGCGGCTATGACCAGTCCAATAATGGCGATACATTAATGCAATATTTTGACAAATTAATTTTTTACGATTATTTTTACGTGCCTACCTATCAACCACGACTGTTGGACTGTTTTAGTATAATATGTGTAAAATCGCTGAAAATAAAAATTTATGAATATACCATAATTTAGTTGCAGTGTTAATTAATTTCAAATTATAACGAATTATGATTTTTACTATCATAATTAATATTTATTTTGCGAATACAAAGAAAATTAAGTAGTAACAGGTGATTTCCTGTATTTTGTAGCATAAAACTTGTAGGAATAAATTATCAAATGTCACTTTTGAAAAATTAGTATTTTTAAAAGAAAACAAGACTTTATATTATAGTATCATAGTAATTAAGTAAAGAAATTATTCGTTTGCCAGACGTTATGTACAATTCAAACCCTGAACCTAGTGAACAGTTTTAATACTAGTAATGCTTATAATATATTATGCATGATACAATAGAGGTTTCTTATTTTTAATAACATAAACAACTTTAGGATAAGACGGAGCTCTTGTACTTAAATGGTTTTTCTTAATATTATTTTACTTGGACGAGGGGACGGGGATATTTAAGGCACATAATATACTGATGTGTGCTAATATCTTAAATCGTGTTCCGAATGAAATGTTATCAGTTTCAGTTATGGTTATCATTTATCGGTGTTTTTTAATTTTTAAATTTAAAATTTTTTTTATACTTAACAAAATACGTGGTCTCTTTAAAATCAAAAAAAATAATTTTTAATTTTGTTATCTATTTAGTATATTGAATAAACAAGTAGTTTATTATTAATTTTTTTTCTACTGTAACATTGTAAGGTGTAGATATTGCAATGCAGTATACTAAAAGGCAGTAGCGTGAGAGGGTGTGGGGGGTCTGTGTTGAGTAATCGCGCCCTTGGAACGCAGTATTTAAATCGTTGGATTGAGCTCCTCTACTTAATTTTTCTCAATTCAAGCACTGGGTATGCATAATACACAAAAGTACAGACATAATGTATCGGTGTAAATATGGCCGACCAAGATCGACTGCGGTTGGTCTCGGATGATTATAAAGTCGATCTTTGTCGGAACAAACTCGGAACTTATTATTTTGCCGATTCACCAGCAGTTTATGTGATAGGATATTTTCTCACATGATAGTTATAAAAACTGAATATCGACTCCGTGAGAGATATATATATATATTCTTTTATATTAATTATTAAACCTGTTTTTTGAGTGCCATAATACCTAATATACGCATTTGTTTCATTGAAATCGATTAAAACACACTATATTATACGTTTGTCATAACAATAAGAGTCATTTTTTATTCTAGTAATAAAAAATGAATGAAATAATGTCAAAATTCAGATTTGGATTCAAAATATGGTTAATGGCTAAAGAAGTTCAAGGAAAGTAAAAGATACATTTTCACTTTAAATGTCAACGTTATACAAGTCATATTTCAAAATATAAGTTGAAGAATCGTCTACAACACCGCATGAACTATAGGTACCAATGAGCTGAATCAAATACATGATTATATAAGTATTATTTACATAAAATAGGTACCTAAATTATAAATGTAAAAATTATATTATATATTATAATATGTACATAATTATTTTCTAAGTGATATCTGTGTTGCAAAGAATTTAGTTAATCAGTTATATATTATATAGTTATTAGACTCACACCTCTGTTGAATATGATTTCATAATAATTGTTTTATCAACTTTTATGTAAGTATACCTATACATAATAATTATATACATTTCAAATATTTTTTTCAGATTATTATAATCGTAAGCAACTATAAAACGAAAATGAAAAATACTCATTCTCCCAGTTATATCGTGTGTACCTATTAACCAAGATTAAAATTACTTGTATATATCGTATACCTACCGAATACGATTGGTAAATCATAGTTTTAACTAGTAAAACCTAGCTTTGTCAATTCGGCTGCCTAATCATTAAACACAGTAAGCGACATTATTATCAAATTACGTTTTTTTCGTTCATTTTGTTCCAAATATGTTGCAGTTATTGCCAGTACCATACTACCATGTATAGATAATATAGGTATAAATATAATTTTTTCTTAAATTTTAAAAGGTTTTTAAATTCTTGTGCGTCATTTAAATAAATTTATATTATTTACAGTATTGCTAGTATTAAAACCAACAATGCAAAATGTACGCATATAAGTTACTAAATGCAAATTTGCCATGCTGTACGCGTTTGTAAGACGGAGTATACGGAGACAACATAATGTAATAAAATGTTATTGGAATTTATTCTGTAATGAACAATATTATATTATATTTTGGGTCTCACGTAGTATCAGTTGTTATAATATAAGGCGCAGTATAATATAGTAACTACGTTATAAGAGAGTGGATTTAAATATTCTAAAAATAAAAAAAATTAAGACTGTTAATACACGATTGTATAAGACCCTAAGAGGTCATCATATTAATAGGTATTAATTCATAACTTTTTCCAAGGCCTGTCAGTCTAGCACCATTAATACATTTTTTTTCGATTTCATTAAAAATTACTATAAGTACTTACTCAATGCAGTATAAATTTATATAATGATCTGCAGTAATAAAAAATTCAAAATTTGTAACTTCAAAAAAACTTACTATGTGCATCAAACAAATGTTTTTATACTCAGGATGTATTTCTTTGGCTTTAACCAAAGTCTGAACACGAACTTCAAATATATGCGTTCCTTATAGTGATATATTATTATAATATGTAGGTATGTGGAAATATATATGACAGCAAATCATACAGCGTACCTACCTAATTAAACGTTATAATTAATTATATGTTAACTTAAAAACTATTAATTTAAGTCAGTGGGTAAAATAAACATAAAAAAGACATCGAAGTTTGGGTAGGAAGCTTGATGACGAAGAACAACATCTTAGACATGCTATATTATAAACTCGGGATCCGTACGATGACAAACACACGGTGAAGAAGTTAAAATATACACGTGCTAATTTTTTTTTAAATGTACCTATACTACCCATATTTATATGGGATAACTTTCAATGAAATAGTCATCGGAAAATAGCATTGTGTACCGATCTAATAATAACAAATATACGAGTAGGTACAGTAGATAGAACCTCATTAATTGACAATAATGGAGGCTCTATGTTGTTCGAATTCATGATTGTCCAAATGAAACAAAATAATCTATGAAATGAGCCTAGACACAAATTTATACAATGTGTGACTATTCAGTAAAAAAACAATGTATACCTATTGTGGGTTTAGGAAATAAAAATGTTATTTTGTAGTATACAATGCCTAATTGGGCACTACAAAATACAAAATAACTATGGTCCGATTAGCCTACTTTTCTCATAATATACTAATATAGTACCTATGCGTAATAATATTACAATAATAATAAAATGGATAGGTGCAACATGCATAATATTATAAATATTAATAATCGTCAACTACATTGAATGTTTTATGTATGATATTGTTTTGACCCTAAGAGTCCTTAAACTTATAATTTATGTGAGTCAATCGTGTAGGTACCTATTGTTTTAATATGGTTGGTAGATCCTTGGTATTATAATATTGTATACCTGCATCATCCAATACCCAAAACCAACCTGTAATTATTTTGCCACACTCTATCTAGTAGTGTTATTACGAGGAACAACTTTATACTGTGTAAAGCCCATACTATAATATCGGATAGTCTCATATAACGCAAAAAAAAAAAACGGGACTACCTTAGGAATATTTTTGCTATCTGCGATATCTAATAAGTATGTGAGTATAATAGAGAGAAGGTATACTTCTTTGTGCATTATGTTTATTGTTTGTATATTTTTAATTCCTAAAATATTATTAGCACATTTAAATGATAATAATATAATATGATCCCAACGGATCCTCTGGACGGTTACCGGTTAATATCATTAATAATATACATATAGTAATAATAAATCAAGGTAGGTAAATGTATGTTGTATCGGTGAGACACACAAAATAATCCACATGCGCATATTGCATATAATATGTAAACATATAATTATTCAAAAAGGGATCCGTCGATGGTGGGCGTTAGCCGGTCATCGATCGTGGAGACCTTTGGTGGGCTGCCGGTATTATACATAATATTTAAATATTTAATATTATAATTAAATAAACCAAATAGTAAAATGTGATTTTGGGCAGAGGCACGGTGCATATAATATTCCAAACAGTATAAAATATGTATATTGAATTTATACGCAAACAAATGAACCCAACATACATAAGACGTTACAAAATGTAGAAATTATAATATTATATTTAATAATAATAATAAAATTTGTACATATGTCTTTAAATATTATTATCTAGTACGTACCTAAAACGTATCATTAAATTATACACAATAAATACTAAGAGCACGCTGTTATCTAACTATCCAATTATACTAATTCATAATTATTATGATACTTTATTTTAATTTATACATAAGAAATATTATAATCATTTAAAAAAATAAAAATAATTATCAAAGAATATATGTTAAAGTATGGTTTAAAGTCTCTTGGAAAACGTTCAAATGGGTCGTTTATATAACTTTTCAGACGCTACCATCGTTCTGCCAACAATATAATTAGTATTTATTTACCTATATATCTAACAATTTGAATAAGTCAATTTACTCCAAAAACGTATAGTATTTCCTTCCCACTGAATGATAATTTTATTTATTTTTTTTTTGCTGACAGTTGACCTAATAATTAACAACTTTGATTAGGATTAAGTTTAACCGTCACTGCTGGTTATTATTGCGCGCAAATAACTAGGTAGATGCGAGGTATAGACGATATGTGTGCGGTTGACGTAATACGACAAGTATTAATTTTTTTCGTCAAGCCTGCACCAAAAGTTTAATATTAAATTGTAAATATTGGAGAGTTGGTAAATTAGCTTTTCTTTCCGGCGTATAGTATAAAGGCCTATGACTAAAATATAGTGATTAATTTTTAACGGTGGGAAAGAGGGCGTAGATATAACTTATAATGTTTCGGGTACACGAAATATATTCTAGCTTCTAAATGTACCTAAAAAAATATTAGGGGGGGGGGGGGCTATGTCACCCTCAGCCCACTCACATTGTTTGCCTATGGTTAGATCTAATCACTACCACCGCGCACCGTTGCCATCACAATATCATAATATTTGAAAAGGTCACGATTATTATGTCGACGATTGTCGTGTGTTACGATAATATTATTATATCAGACATAATTTGGTAAAGTTTTTGAGGGGGAGTGGTGAGTGGCTGAGTATCAATTGCTTTGCACCCATTGGTCCAAAAACCGGTCACTACGCTAGCCAATGACTTAATCGTCAACATTACAACTTAATATACGACACGCATAGTCGGGTAGTTGTGATACACATAATTACACGTCATACCATAATAATATAATATATAATCAAAGGAAGGGGACTTTGGGAGTTATGCAATTCCATATAATATGTTTTATAGTTCTAGTAAAAAACATAGCAGATTAGTATTGAAATACGTTGGAAAGTATAGATAGATAGATACATAAATAATTAAACCACGTTATTTTTTTTTTAAATAGTTTTGCACGGTTATAATAATTCTGTAAATATTTATAGCTTAGTATGATAATAAATGTCAAATGATAATCATTAAAAAATGTTCCTGTGTGCGTTTAAAGCTTAGCGTCCACTCGATTTGTAGCACTAGATAAAACGTCTTAATTTCGACTTTCCAACCAAAATTAATCATAGATTTGCCTGATAATATAGGCACTGTTCACATAACCATAAGCGAGTCCACCGGGCAACGCTACGCGGCATGGCTAAAAATTGATATTATAATATATCAGAATAGAATATTATAGAAGTCTGTAAGCGTTTGCAAAACGTGTATCGTCCAAAACCTGTAGATCACACATGCCGTATATAAATACAGTCAAGTGATGTATATAGTGTAGGTATAATAATAGATGTATATTGAATCGACATGAAATCCTGAAACAGAAAATAATGCACACAATATATTCGGCGGCAAAACGGATATATTATATTATCTTGTACACGTACAGCGAACGACGACCTTCTTTTCACGAAATAACAATTATATGACATATATATAACGCCCCCAGTTTGGCAGTCTATAGTTTGAAGAGTATAATGTAATATTCGAGTCACAATATAGGTAGGTACTCGAAACTATTTCAAGTGCACCGCTCTCTTATGTTGAAATATTATTTGTTTACAGAAACGTAGAGTATAGACATAATATTATATTGTAGATAATATAATAGTAAACCAGTAGACTATATAGTAAGACTATAATATTATAATATGTGGGTAAAGTTAAAAAAATAGTGTGTTGTGTGTAGACACACTATTTACATCATTCTACGAAAATCATGGAGACTACTCTTTCTTCTTTAATTTTAAATATGATTTATTACTGCGTATACTGCTACAAAGTGTCTTATGGCAATGCAATTTTTGACCAAAATGTACCCTTCACTTTTCGGACAGTTTTCTTTAAAATTTACAATAATTATAACCACAGAACTTAATAGGTATACGGGTATAAATGTATAAATAACACACCCGCCGGTTAACAATATGCATTACATGCCTACCTTTCCTATAGCATTATAATATTATATACCATACGAATACGATATAATAGTATGTATAAAATTGAATTGTACAATAACATATAATATTTAATGTAGAAATTAACACCTGTAAGCTAATAACCTATGTAGTTGATGCTTAACCAATAATAAAAAAAAAAAAAAAAAAATAGTATGTACCTTCTATAACATAATATTATATTAAGCCGGTCCTTTTTTTGCACGAAATTCGAATAAATAAAAAATAATATACTTAATAATTTATTGTTGCAAAACATTTCGATTGTTCGTTACCCACACGCACATATTATACACACCGATAACGTGTCTGCGAAAAATACATTCCAATATATTAATATCATAATTATTATTATTTTAATCCCTCATCTCCGTGAACATGTATGTCGGTTTTTCGTCCGAAACCAAATACCACCGGCCCACATTTATAATATAATATACTGATACATCACGAACAATACGGACAGGTCGTATAAAATAAATACGGACGAAAATAAATGATCGTCGCTGGTTTACCTGCAGCTCGACGGTTCCGAAAAATACGTCCCACGCTGAGCGTTTATTACAAATATTAATATTTTTTTTTATTAATGAGAAACCCGTGGCTACATAATATAGGCCATTGGGATATAAGTTATTTTCCATGGTTAACTTAATTCTAAAGGTGGAGAAGTACAAATATAGGCTAGTTTACAATTTATGAGGAATGATCGGCTTAATATCACGCTTTTCATTAATGGGCACAAATGCCACGGGCGACGGCATCGAAATTACTGATCCTAATTAAAGACAAAGGCCCCTGGACATTTCCTATTTCAAGCGCCCTTAAAAAGCCAGTTTTTAGTTTCCGTACGTGCTGACGGCTCCGACGCTCCGTGTCGGTCGCTGTTGGCTTGGTGCTGTACGGCGGAGGGTTTGTCGTCATGGGATGGAGGAGCGGGGGTCGCAGCTCCATCGGCGTGACGTTCTGTTATGGTGTGTGGTGGAGAGGTGTCGAGGTGACTGCCGTATTGTGGGCCGAATGTTATGCTTATGAGTTATTATTGTAGAGAAGTGTTCTACACAAAATACTACAATATTTTAACGAAACAATATTTTTCTATACATTTGGGAATATTATAATCACCACCGCCGGAAGTTAGAAGGTTATCGATAACCACACATTTAAACACACACACACACAATATGTTCTTATCAATACTATGTGGATCATTATTATTATTGTACTATAAATTGTCTATAATACTACTTGTGATGTTTTATAATAATCATTATTTTTCTCATCGCTGATGCATCACGCACAGGCACGTAGCTAAGGGGGGGCCAGGGTGTGCCAGGCCCACCCTATTATGTGTCCGGCCGTAGGCCGGCCCACCCAAAGTATTCAGAGGGGCCCATTATTATACGGGGGCTTTTAATTTTAATGAAATTTCAAGTTTTTAATATTGTCTAAATATTACACAAATAAAACCAAATATATCGGGTTTTAATTAGAATCTAAAATAAGTTACGTAACTAAATTCAATCCATGTCCATTTCTGGAATAAAATATGTATATTGTATTACATTTAAATTCTGTTCCTACTAAGAATCGGTGATAATTTATTTTTTATAAATCATAATATCGTCAACGATTAATTAGGAAATAATTGCTATTTAAAGCCCAACACTGGTACCATATTATTATAGTATACTAGCATGTCATGTTATTCTTATCTTATCTAGACAGTGACTGTTGTATACTTTTATGTCTATTTTTAAAATACTTTTGAGTAAGGGTATTGTCATTATATTGATTCATATAGAATTATATTATTATTATGGTCGTCAACTCGTCTGTCGAACACCCCTACAACTGTACAAGGTAATATATTTAGGTAGGGGGCCTATCTAACATTGGTCCACCTAGTGAATATTTTCTGACTACGTGCCTGAATTCACGCACCACCAAACAATATTATATAGGTACGATATACCTATGTCGGGCACATGGAATAATAATTACGATATTATCTACTTACATATTTAACCGAAAAAAGGTGACATTACTAAATATTAATAGTGGAGATCAACTACGTAATATTATTATAATATTATTTATTTGTTTTTACGATGCGGATACTTCCCGGTGGACAATGGTGGCTGTTTGGACCGATACGTCCGGAGCGAACCGTGGCAACGCTGTAACGTAGTGTCACACACACACTTCTTACGGTCCCCGAACGGTGTGTGTGCCCTGCGCCGTTGCCAGATTTTGCGTCTCAGCCGCCCCTGCAGTGTGTGGGGACCTTAATAATGGACAATAATCTCATATGATTATTGTGGTCACTGCAATAAGTGTAAATCGCGGACGATACGTGTCGCCGGCGATAAATCATCCTCCTCACTGCAGTCGTGGTAGCGAGAACGGACTAGTTACGAAGTAGAGTTTGAAAATAGGTACAACACGTTAGAGCGGCGCTGCAGGTATACGGTATACGGCAATTAATAAGCATTACTGTTTTCTCTACAAGTTTTATAGTGTCAAATAAACAAATTAATAACAATTTCAACTCGTGTTATTATTCCATCTTGTCATCGTGAATACTGTAGTAATCATAAAGCCTATAATCCATTAAATTAAAAACCAAAAGACAACTAAATGCTACTCAAATGCACCCACTTTAAGTTAAAAAAAAAAAAATACAAAAATTGTAAGTTTTTTCTCGGGGAAAGTCCTTTTATGAACTGTCCTAGATTATCAAAACTCATACAAAAACTCATATGGGAATTTAAAATTACATAACAATCATTTCAAATTAATTTTTAACTTACTATCTAATAGTAAAAGTGGATATAAAATAGATAAAAATAATAAAAAAACTAATTTTATAGAATAAAAAACTAAAAAAATTAGAAACTGAAAATGTCCATAAACTCATAAACAGCTCAAAATAATTCAAATATTGTTAAAAATAATGGTTGTACACAAATTAACGTTTGTAATATCAGAACTTAAACACAAAAAAAGGCTGAAGAAAGCAAGTTAATTGTAATAATAGTATATTTGATGATATTATTGTGAATAAAGTAATTTATATATAACCTACTTACGTGGAGTCTTGTTTTCAATTTTCAATCCTTAGCTATTCAATTTGAACATTTTATGCATTTTTAACTACAAAATAATTATTAAATTCAAAATTTGATACATTTTGTCAAAATTTGAACTTTAAATGCTAATTAAAAAAAATTGTGGCTGAGTATTTTAGATTCTGAGCGAAGCGATGAATGTATTGATTCTACAATGATGTGTGTTTTTTTTTTTTTTTTTTTATTTAGTGTCTGTCATCACCTTTTAGGACAGTAAAAATGCTTGGATTTTCTTCAATAGTAACTTTTCTGATAGGAAAGTGAATCTAGTTGGTACTTTGGGGGGTCAAAAGTAAAAATTTCCCAGTAGTTTTCACAAGCGACGTGAAAAACAAAAGAAAAATTAAGGAAAAACGGGAATTTTTACGCAAAATCTGTTTTCGAGAAAATCGATTTTGGTTTTTGGTGTAACTCCAAAACAAATGACCGTAGATACTTGAAAATTTCACTGAATGTTTATATTAGCATTTTTTATACACCATAAAATGTTGAAAATATTTCGACTCTTTTTGAGATGTTTACGGCAATTGTCAGTTTTCAATTTTTTTAGTGTTTTTTTCTATAAATATCAATAAATTTTTATTTGTTGGATAAAAAAGCTTGAAAATTTAATAGAAGGCTCCTGATATATCGTTCTAATAGCAGTTGAAAAATATTAAAAATACATAGGCACAATTTTTTTATAAGCATTTTAAGTTCAAATTTTGACAACATTTATCAAATTTATAATTTATTAATTATTTTGTGGTTAAACATTTATAAATTTTTAACTTTTATGGCTAAGGATTGAAAATTTAAAACAAGGCTCCACGTAAATAGCTTATATATAAATTACTTTATTCACAATAATATCATCAAATATAATTGGTAAAATCATAGGCTGACTGACCGTTTTCGCTCAAAATCGTTTTTCTTATACAATGATATTATATCATTGAATTCAAATTTAACACCATCCATTACAGTGACCCACTTGTAACCTACTGTACAGCAGAGCGACATCCACTTATCCACCTTTTTTAATATTGTTAAACTGCTATTGTAGCAATACATCAGGAGCCGTGCATTACATTTTCACGCATTTTTACTCAACAAATAAAATTGTATTGATATTTATAGAAAAAAAAACAAAAATAATTGAAAACTGACAATGTCCATTAAACAGCTTAAAAAGAGTCAAAAAATTTGGTAGAGTTACACCAAAAACCAAAACTGATTGTCTCAAAACAAATTTTGCGTAAAAATTCCAGTTTTTCCTTATTTTTTCTTTTGTTTTTCATGGTGCTTTACAAAGCTACTGGAAAATATTTACTTTTAACCCCCTCAAAGTACCAACTAGATTCACTTTCCTATCAGAAAAGTTAGAAATGTTGAAAAAAACCCAAGCACTTTTACTGTCTTAAAAGATGATAACAGACAAAAAAAAAAACCACACATCATTGTAAAATCAATACATTCATCGCTTCGTTCAGAATCTAAAATGAAGAAATCGGTTGAATTTAAGTGCGCTTATATGTATACGAAATACACGATTTATAATATTTAAAAATAAACCTTTTACTGTATATTTCCATTATAAAACGTTGTTTTGGTGGATACGTCTAAAGGTGGGAACGTATTAACAGTCTGTGTCACTTCAGATACTATGTAAAGTACCTAGACATAGGTATTAGGTATAGTATTTCGTCGACGTTTCATTGTTACGAACAGCGGGTAAATGGCGACTGAGGAAAAACATGTATTTTAACTGAACAGTATACTATAATATTATATTCTTTTTTCCTATAGAAATTTGGTTTTTAGTTCGAAGACGAATATAATTTAATATAATTATTGTCAATACAGCACGTACGAGTGACGATGTTCATCGAGAAAGAATTGACATTGTATTAATAACGTAAATTTAACATTACATGAACTACAAATGTCCTTGAAAATTAACTCGCTAACATCGTTAGGTATCTATACTATAAAAGCAAGTCCCGATTTTTTGCAACGTATACAAATCAACACCGTTCAACGTATCGTTATACATTTTTTACCGATATACCTGACAGATCTGCCAATCGGCGTGTACATATAATTAATTCCGAGGAGTAGAATTCAACAATCTAAACTTAACTATACTATATATATATATATATATATATATATATAATAATAATATATCTATATTCATATACTTACGTGCAAATATATGCTATATATTTATATGTGAAAATCGAATCTTTGTGTCGAATGTACTCTGAAACTAGTCATCCGTTTTCCTTGATTCTTTTTTTTTTAATGAAAGAGTGCATTGCTGACCAGGTTATAGGCTTAATTTCAAGGTAATTTTGTAATTACCCAACAGTGTATGAGCCTACCTGACTGGTTTATTCATACCTAGAACGAAATATAATTCATATATATTTATAAAATAAACAAATCTCATGCACGACTGCACGAGCAACAGTCCCACGATTTGCAAACAACTATCCACAAAATAGTGAACATCAATTTGATGTTAAAATAAAATTATGTTTCATCAAACATCAAATACGTTATACCTGACAGATCTACCAATCGGCGTGTACATATAAATTGTTCCGAGAAGTAAAATTCAACAATCTAAATATAACTATACTTCTGTATTCTGTGCTATATTCATATATATTTACTTGCTAAATATACGCTGTATATATATATAAGTTTGAAAATGGAATATGTGTGTCGAATATACTCTGAAACGTGTCATCCGATTTCCTTGATTTTTTTTAATGAAAGAGTGCATTGCGGACCAGGTTATAAGCTTACTTTATATAATAAACAGATCGTATGCACTACTGCAAGAGCAACAGTCCCACTATTTGCAAACAACTATCCATGGGGGCGGAGCGCGCGGCACATAGCTAGTATTTATATAAAATGTATAACATAAGAAAGATAAATCGGATGTACGATGAACCTTATACAGGTGTTGATGCACATACGCACGTCTCACTTGCGTGTCTACACATTGAAGGTAATGACTATTCGGCTTTGGGAGAATTTACATTATGAATAGAAGAAATCAAAAGAAAACCCATAAAAAATGTTGTAACTGCTTTAGCTGAATGTTACGAAAACATATACCCTTCAATATACAGGCTTTTACTTATTTTAGCTTCTTTACCAGTTAGGTACTAGTGAAAGATCATTTTCGACACGTTGGCGGTTGAAAATATATCTCAGGAACACGATAACTGAAAATCGACTGAACGTGTTAGCATTAAAGAAAATTCACCGTGATATAGAAATGACAGTTGTAGAAGATGTTGAAAATATGGGCAGAAAGGGTTGCCGCATTAGGCTGATATAACATATAAATATGTTATTTGTTAATAAATTTTGCATTATAATGGTAAAATAATGTTTCCATGTGTAATATTATAAAATTTATTCAAAATACCTAATCTTAAAAAATTGTATTCGAATATATTATGATAATTGTATTCCTATAAGGTTTATATACAGATTACTGATTAAACACACCACACATTAATTTACACACAACACGCTGACAAGTGCTAAGTCACCTTGTTAAATTCTCTATGTCCTTAATACTATATTCTTATAACAACTTAATCCCTAGTCAGTAGTACCTAAAAATAATAATCGACGGCGTAATAATTGTAAAACGGTAATAATCATAGGTGTGCGCACAGTAATGGCCGGGTGGCTGTGGCCCACCCTGCAAGCGTCACAAGCTTTTAAATTTTTTAAATCATAAAACATTAAAAAGGTAAAAGTAACATTGATATTCATTACTCAATGATGATAAATAAATAATAATTTGGACTCTTGACTATGTTCATCGAGAAAGAATTGACATCAAGTATCAATGTCGATGAGGTGAGTGATACATTTAAAACTTGAACTCCAATAAAAAGAAGAATGAAGTTACGAACTGTTATATTTATATTATATGCAAATGTCATAATACAATACTATCATTAATGTTTGTGAAATTGAATTTATTTCAATTTTAAAACTGTGTAAATACAGTTAATATACTTCTTTTTTAATTTTAAAATAATAATGTATTTGTTTTGATTATATGAATGATTACATAGGTTATGCCTTCAATAGTGGGTGATATTGAGTAGGTAAATTAAAGTATGAAATAAAGTTTGCGAACGCCTATGGTTATAATAATATTAATTTATATTATGTAGCTTTCAAATGTTATAGATAATATAATACTGTCTACTGCAATAATACCGAAACAAATCATTCGTATTTCTTTATATTTAATACTTATATCAATGCTATGGTACAATTTAAAATATAAGGTAATTAATTAAATATTAATATGTTTGGGCGTGACTAATCTAACCGGGAATTGGAATATTCCTGGACGAAATGTATACGTCTCAATGTTTTAAAAGTACATTGGCCGCAATTTACATAAAAAATGACTTTGACCTTTTTTTGGCGACTTAGTTTACTGGTTCCGTATAATATATGACCGTGACTTTTGTTGGGGGACACAATTTACCAACTCCAGCTATATAAAGTTCGATAACGATAAATTATTGATAAGATTATCAAACATTTTTGCAATAATAGCCACTAAATAAAATATGTGAAAAAAGCGTCTTTTACGTAGATCTTTTTTTTCTTTGCATAACAAGGAATGCTGCACTTGCAACTTGTAAATAATTACTCATAATTCACAAAAAATGTAAATATAAAATAATAACTAAATAATTGTAATAATTATGGAGAAAAAAACTATAAGAATTGATGTCCGTAAACAGCTCAAGAAGATTCAAGTTATTTTCAAAATTGTATTGTTGAATATAAAATGAAAATATAAACATTGATTAAAATTGTCATGTATCTACAGTTGTTCGTTTTTGAATAACAATAAAATTACAAAATCACTACATGAGAAATCGAGTAAATATCAAATGTTGTAAAAATATGAATTTCAAACGCTCATAAAAATTTAATTTGATTTGATTGTAGACATTTTTTTTGATAAAGGTAAATAAACTTATGAATAATCTTGTATTACATTTTTCAAATCTTAGAATTAAAAAGAAAAAATTTTATGAATACTCATTTCAAAAAAGTTTGCTAAATATCCTGATTTGAACTTTGAATGCTTATAAAAATAAAAACTGTGACTAAGGATTATTAAGATTTTTCAAATGTCATTGTAACATTATAGTATGAGCTTTTTATTAAATTTTCAAGTTTTTAACCAAACAAATAAAGTAAAGTTTTATTGACATTCTTAGAAAAAAACTCTAATAAAATGGGAAACAGAAAATGTTTCTAAACAGTTTAAAACAAATAAAAATATTTTGAAAATTTTATTGTGTATAGAAAATGCATATATAAACAACCAGTGAAAATATCATGTATATACATTTATTTGTTTTAAAGTTACACCAAAAACCAAAATCGATTTAGTCAAAAACTGATATTGCGTAAAAATTCCTGTTTTTCTTTAATTGTTATGTTGTTTTTTTCAAGCTTTTTAAAACTATTGAGAATTTTAAAACTTAACTTACCGAATGCACCAACTAGATTCATTTTTCCATCGAAAAATATACTGTTAAAGAAAATTGAAGACGTTTTACTGCCCTAAACTGTCATGACAGACACAAAAATTTAAGAAAAATTAAAACACACATCATTGTAAAATCAATACATTCATTGCTCCGCTCAGAATCTAAAATGATACTAGCATAAGTATATTACTAATAATTACGAAATAATAATAAATTCAAAAAAGTACTATTATAAGCAGAGCCGTGCCGTTACGATTTGGCGCCAAGGGCAAAATTAAAAATATTCGCCCCCTATTTTATTTATCATTAATCATAATGCGTTTCATTCCTATTTAATTTAATTTAATTTTTTTTTTACAACGTATTTTGAACATTAATTTGACAAAAAACTAAAGTTAATTGTAATAGTAATTATTAAACAAAATAGTTAGGTGTAATTTATTAATTTATACCGTATTAAATAATTAAAAATGATAAAAATCACAAATTATATTATATATACATGTTATATTTACAAACGTATCATAAGAGCGTATCATATATAAGTATCATATAGTTAAAACTTAATTTTTCTGGACTTTATTGAAGCAAAATCTTCAATGACGTCTTCAAAATCAATGCTTTTTGTTATTTCATGCTCAATTGATAATATTGCAGAATTGGTTAATCTGTTTTGCGACATGGTTGACCGTAAATACGTCTTAGTTAGTTTCAATTTACTAAAAGAGCGTTCCCCGGAAGCGACGGTAACAGGGATGGTAAGAAACAATCTATATGCAGTCATTAAGTTTGGACAAGTTGAATCAAGTTCATATTTTTAAATTGCGTTTAAAATATTTAAAGCAGTTGCGTTTAAGTCTGGTAAAATTGCTTTTACTTAATATTTAAAAAATTCGATTTCGTTAATTATTTCCTGGTCAATATCTTCGTTGTATTTGATAGCTAAATCAGCTGCATATTTTTTCAATTTTTCAACTGGTGTAAATGGTATAACAATATATAAAAGTTAATACCAATAGGCAATAATTTGTATCTGGTTTTTATTTACTAACGCTTATCGCACTTCGCGTGCTCGACGTGCAGTCGATTTTGAGATAAAGAATACGATAATTTATTATAAAGCCAATAATATAACAAGAATAAAACGTTTGGTTGACTAATTATTACTCCTCAAACATTGTCAGAAATTTGTTCAGAAAAAATTTGTAATGGTCCAAAATAATTGTAAAACAATAATCTTTCTCATATATTTTATTTATGTAAAGTTTAAAATATTATAAAAATGTTTGGCGCCCCTTTAAACCATGCGCCCGGGGCATATGCCCCCTAGCCCCCCCCCCCACGGCACGGCTCTGATTATAAGTAGCTAATTATTAGTAAATTGAACTAGGAAAATTAAGTACCTATATTATCAGTAAATTGCTTTATGTACCTACCTAAAAATGCATGAACAATAAATTTATAACAGCAATTGTAATGACATATCTTAATAAAATATATTAATAACATATTATTTTATAACATCAATATAATATAGATAGGTACTATAGTGGGAGAGTGAATCTAGTTAGTGCATTGGGGAAGACAAAATTAAAAATTCAAAAGCACCGAGAAAAACAAGATAAAAATTAAAGAAAACGGGAAGTTTTACGCAAAATCGATTTTGGTTTTTGGTATAACTCTAAAACAAATGAACGTATATAAATTAAATTGGTTGGTTGCATACGCATTTTTTATACACGATAACATTTTCAAAATAATTTGATTTGTTTTGAACATTTTCAGTTTTCAATTATATTAGTTTTTTTTCTATGAATGTCAATAAAAATTAATTTATTTGTCGGGTAAAAAAGCTTAAAAATGTAATACAAGGCTAACAATAATGTTATAATGGAATTTAAAAAATATTAAAAATCCTTAGTCACAGTTTTTTTTATGATCATTTTAAAGTTCATATCTTGAAAAATCACAAAATTGATGACATTTATGTGCACATTTGTACATAATATACCTACTCCAAGCTTGGTCCTACACACAAAAATGGTCGTAAATAACACGTTTCGTGTTTATATTACTGGCGAGATGTATTTTGTATTTCTTGACTTAAAAGTGACAAACAATTAAAAGTTATTTTATTGGACATAAAAATATTATCAATAGTCATTAAAACTATTTAATACAAATGGTGATCGCATGCATGTATTTTCAAATTTTAATAATAATTGTAATATTCATCCAAGGTAGGAACATCGTAAATAATAATATTATAACTTTTTTAAATTATTTATATTGGTATCTATATTATAAATATAAAAAAAATATAATTAGTGTGTATTGTGTATGTCGTGAGTTCAACAGTCCAAACCAAACCGTGACGTCTATCCTTAGGACTAGAAATATGGAATAAAAACTTTCATGTTATTTGTAATTTGTACGACGCTGTAACGCCCGATACTAACTATTACGTATAAGTTTTTATAATATAACATAGTATGTATAACATAATACAAATTAACATAATCTATTAATTTGCAAAAATATATAGCTCGTTAATAACATATTATGCAGAACAAACTTGCTTATTATTCTCCGATACATTATGGTTATTTGTATATCAAAGCATCTACTGGGGCAAGCCAAATTATTTCAAATTCATACATTTTTTTGTCTTGTGTCGAAAGAAATATTTGTTTTTAAAATAAGAACCATCCATTTTTTACTGTAAATTATTTAGGGCAAAAATACTGTTGCAAATTCTATAGTATAACACTATTAGATACTCTGCAAATAAATAAACCTTATTTTCACTAGAATATTTAAAGAAAATATGTAGATCGTTTAGTTAGGAGTTTACTTAGAGATTTTTTTTTTTTATTTGAAATCATCATAACTTACAAAAATTTAATTATAAAAATTATTCATGATTATCCATCTCTTTTAAGCTAATAGCTTGTGTTAGAGACAGAGAGTAATACAGTCTTAGATAATAATTATAAACATATGTAAGTATATAACAAATTAAAAAACAAACAAAGGAAACAATTATATACAAATAGTCATCAAATTAAATACAGCAGTATAGATTTTAAAATATTTTAAATTATTTGAGAGAACAACCAATTATACACTAACTTTTTAATATTATTTTCAGACAGCTGAATATTTTTTTTATACTGACATGGCATAGATTTAAAAAATACAGGTCCTAAATAGTTGACAAAAAATTGACCAAAAGATTTGTATGGGTAATCAACTGGTATATTATACCGTCTATTTTCTCTTTTATCCATAATATTTTGACCGTCAAGGTCTTTATTAAAATTTTTAAAGGTGAACAGAATAGCAAATTTTTATATTAAAATTTAACAGGTAAGACACCAAACTCTCTATAATTATGCGACGTAGAACCTGATAAAGAATGTTTATTTAAGCAAATTCTAACTATATTATTCTGATTAATTTGTATTTGATTTAAAAAACAATCAGCCAATCCTCCCCAAATTAATAAACCATATTGAAGTATGGATTGGTACAACGCAAAATAAACTACACGCATTGTGTGTTTTGGTACCAGATCTTTTAATTCATAGAATTTATAGGTTACCTGACGTAACTTTCCTACCAAATTATGAATGTGAAGATTCCAGCGTAAATTATTATCAAAATTGATACCTAAATATCGCGTACTTGAAACTTCTTTAATAGTTAAGCAAATATTTAAGTCACTACAACTCTTACCATCTACCTATGTATTTTAATATGATTAAGTGTTTGGAAACTTTTGTAAATTGATAAGGTCATAAACATTGATTTATTTTCGTTAAGCGTCAGATTTCTGTCACATAGAATTCGGTAGATAATATTTAATCCAACAGTTGCTTTATGATAAACGCCAGTCCAAGTTTTATCGGTAAAAAGCAAGCAGGTATCGTCGGTGTAAGAGACCAGTGAACCATCAATAATTAAATCACTTGCTGCGTTGATATATAATAAAAATAAAATTGGACCTAAAACGCTACCTTGAGGGACTCCATATTCAATTGAACCTACCTGACCAGTAATGTCATTGATCCTGACCATTTGTTTTCTGTTCGTTAGGTAGCTTTTAAAACAATTAAAGCTATGATTATTAATACCGAAGTTCGGAAAAATTTGAAATAAAATGTTATGATTGGCAGTATCAAATGCCTTTGTTAAGTCTAGGAATGCCGTATTAATAATTACTTTATTACTGTTATCTAATTCTCTATAAATAAATTGAGTTGTTCGATATAAAGCATCTTTGGTACCTATACCTGGTCTAAAATGAAATTGGTTTTTTGATAAGAGTTTGTTGGCTTCTAGAAACGAAATTAATATTCGTTTAATAATTTTTTCAAATATTAGAGATAATATAATATAAAATTTAAATGATTTAAAACCATTTTTTTCAAACATTCTGTCGTATACACCGATCACAGGCGTACACAAATAAACGAACAAATTAATTATAACAAGCTAAAACATATATTAAAACTTTGACGTCCAGTGGCGATCAAAGTGGCTTAATACAATTCACAAAATCAAAAATGTATCAAATACTTAACACGTGTTCATGAATTGTAAATCAATATGAATATAATATATACAACAACCAATAAGGAGACCATGTATAAGCTAATATGTTCTCAAATGTGATGGCATATCAAATATTACTGCCCCATAATTATTCACTTAACTTCCCGGCCATGGTTCCAAGATCCAGGCATTGGATTTAGAGTCATAGATTTCTAAAGAATCCAAAAATTCATCAGATCCATTAAATGTGACAACACCTATATTGAAAATTCAATTTAAATTCAATAAGTTCATTAGAAAGATTTTCTTAAAAAATTAATTTTTATAGTTACTTGAATTGAATCTGGATAAGTGCATATCTTCGATAGGAGACCAAACTTTAGAAATCGGTGAATAGGTCTCAACATTTTTAAGATACACTGAACTTCCGAGTTCCTGACAGACACCACCAAAAGCATACATTACACCTTCTAAGACTCCTATAACAGGGGCTCGGCGTTTTGTAGACATTTGTGTGACTGGTGTCCAGGTGTCAAGGCTGGGATCATAGCATTCAACAGATTTAAAAGAAAATTGGTCGTTTTAACCTCCCACCTACAAAATTAAATTAAATGAAATTTAGGTATTAAAAATAAAAAAAACTAATAATTAAAAAAAAATGTTACCAAGCATCAAAGATTATTGAGTACTCCAACACTGGAGTCGCCTCTCTCAGTAGACATATTAGATATTAATTGCCATTCGTGAATACTCCCGTCAAAAACCTCTGCACTATTTAAAAAATCAATATCAAGTGCACCGCCAATCTATCATTAAATATTATTATTATATATATATATAACACAAAATTAGTTATAGGTTAGGTTAGGTAAGAACAACATTACATAACTTACAACATATATACGATCATCTAAGACACCAAATCCGAAATAAGTTCGATGGACTACCATGTCAACTGTTGATTTCCATTGGAGTGATTGTGAAGAGAAATCAAGCATTTCAATTGATCTTGGATTAAAATATTTATAACCGAGGACAAAAACTAAATTAATTTCTTTCATTAAGTTTAGACGACATCCTTATCTAAACCTCTCACCCATTTCCTTTGCTAGATACAATAGTTTGGTTGTTGGCTCATACAACCTTGTATACTTCTTCCCCTTATCTAATAAATCACACATGGCAAGAAGAAACAGCAAAAAAATAATAAGTAGATAAAACGATATTGAAAAGATAATTTAAAATCTGAATTCAATAATACTTTAGGTCCAGTCTGCTTAGTTGAATTACAAATTGTTTGTGGCATAGTTTTGTGCAGATGTTTCTTTACATAATGGAAATTTAAAGCTTCAATGACAAAATCTTTACCTAAAAATATTATAATTATTATATACGATTGTAAATTTATAGTCAAGGCACAATAATGAAAAAACATACAATTTGGATCATTTTCATGTTTTATCCAATTAATAACACATACAAATATCTGCAACATATAATTATAATTAAATTAATATATAACTAAAACAAATTACATTAGCAAACTTTTTTTTTGAATTGACGTAAATAGGTGTATTAGTATTAAAATGCAAATACAAATATTCCAATACCATAATAATAATAATATTTCTGTTATTTTTCTTGATCTAATAATTTTATATTTAGATATATTTTAATCGATTAGATAAGCATATTATTATAATATACAACCTTAAATTTGCTATTTGATATAAAAAAAACTAATATTTGGTAAATTATTAATTGAGATGTATATAGGTAGTTTAAATATTTAATAATCATGTGATTATGTGAAGTAATATAGACTTATACACTGTATATTACGATAAAATTTCATCAAAATTGTAAATTATCATTTAAGAAATTAGAAAGAACGTAGTCATTAGATATGTGATCTAGATAATAATTTTTAAAAAAATATGATGTTTTATTAAACTGAGTTATGTTAATATTTTTTTTTGTAATGACCCTAAGCTTGTTGATTCAAATTTAATATTTTTTCACTGTGAACTTCTAATTTAACATCAAAAGTTGAAGTTACACAGACATTTATGGTAAAATTTTATAATTTTACTCTCAGTAAATAACATTAGCTAGGTTATTTTAAAAATTAGAGGGCATTAATATCTTATAAAATTTAAAGGTATGATTATTATCTAGGGCATCTCATTGGCTTCTGATTATATTTTAATTTTAAAGCGACATGAAATTGTAAATTGTTTGCATATCTTATAATACTCATAACTCCATTTAAAATAGAATATTACGAAAAGTCTATGAGATGTTCTAGATAATAATCTAACATTTAAAAATAGCTGTTAAATTAAATACTAAATTTAATAAACTGCCAAAACCTATTAAATAATGCAAACATTAATCGTCACATTTCGTCCAGGAATATTCCGATTTCCGGTTAGATTCGTCACGTCCAAACATATTAATATTTAATTAATTACCTTACATTTTAAATTGTACCATAGCATTGATATAAGTGTATTATATTAAATATAAATGAATACGAATGATTTGTTTCGGTATTATTGCAGTAGACAGTAGTATATTATCTATAAAATTCGAAAGCTACATAATTTAATATTATTATTACCATAGGCGTGCGCAAACATTATTTCATACTTTAATTTACCTACTCAATATCACCCACTATTGAAGGCATAACTTATGTAATCATTCATATAATCAAAACAAATACATTTGTATTTTAAAATTAAAAAATAAGTATATTAACTATACTTCACAAGTCCAAATTATTATTTATTTATTATCATTGAGTAATGAGTATCAATGTTACTTTTAACTTTTTAATGTATTATGATTTAAAAAATTAAAAACTTGTGACGCTTGCAGGGTGGTCCACAGCCACAGCCCACTCAGCCACTACTGTGCGCACACCAATGATTATTATCTGTATTTTTAGAAATTCTTTTTTGGCTTTATCTTATTTTCCTTATTTTATGGACACCGCAGATATATGAAATATCAACTAAATGTTTATATTAGCGTTTTATATTCACCATAACATTTAAAAAATATTTTTACTCATTTTGAGCTGTTAACGGACATTTTCAGTTTCCAATTTTTTAGTTTTTACTCTATAAATATCAATAAAAATTATAAAGCTTAAAATGTGATAGAAGTCTCCTAATATATATTGTTTTAAAGACAGATGAAAAATATTTAAAAAAACCATAGCCACAATTTTTTTTATAAGCATTTAAAATATGTCAAATTCACGAAAATGTGCAATTTATATTGAGTTCGAATTTCATAAACATTTTTCTATTTAAATCAAATATTTGAAAATGTAATACAGGACTTTGTCTACCTTTGTCAAAAAAAAAAATGTCTAAATGCAAATCAAATTAAATTTTTATGAGTGTGTCATTAGGTAGTGCAGTGGTCACCAAATGTTGGCAAAATTTTATCCGGCTCGCAGACAATGCAAAAAAAATTAAAAACCGATAATAAAGTACATATGTATAGGCTCAGCGGCCTTGCTATTTTATTTGATTTGGCACCAGACAGTAGTTGTTTTTAAAGTTTTCAATATTAAACGTCATTATAACACTTCATATAGGTAAATCATTTGCCAAAAAATGTCCAGTACCTAAATAGTGAACTTTGTCAATAAAAATTGAGAGCCTGCATATAAAATATTAAGTGCATGCACGAATCATACACAACATTTCAAGCATTTAGTTGAGAGCAAGACTTGTCATTTTTTCTATTAATTTTAACCCAATTTTCTATTTAATAATAAAAACGAGAGCAGTGAGCAGTATTTTGATTTCTAAATTGGTAATTGCGTAGAGGATGACACAATTAATAGTTTACTACGTTGTAAAATATTTAAAATATAAGTAGATATTTATTATTGAATCATTGACTATTGACTCCACAATAGTGTTGTATAAATAAGGGGAAGTAGAACTCCTGGTTTTCATTATTCCCACTGACTTCGACTATACACACTTGACATTTTAAGAGTTTACTGATTTAGAAATCAAAATACTGCCGATTGTCATACGTGTATATAATACCTATAATAACTTATTTTAGATTTTTGTTCCTATAACCTTTATCATATATTGATTTAATAATATACACAATTATTAAAGTTTAAATAATCCAGACAATCCTGTACCTGTACGGCTAGCGGCAGTATGATATACAAGTAACAATTAGTTGTATAACAGACTCTATGCATAGAACTGTTCAAAATGTTTTAGTTAATTTTTTTTCAAATTTTTTTTATAATTTTTTTTGTCAGTATTATATTTACCAAATTTTAATTATTTTAGCTCACCTTAACTATTATACAGAAAAACCAGGAATTTTTATAGGTACTTTACATAGTTTGTTTTAAGAAATTACGAATCGACATTTTTACAGTCGGCAAATACTTGACCCCCCCCCCCGTCAAAATCGTATAATGCCGGCCATGACCACTATAATAAGTTACTTTTACATTATAATATTATAATATGTTAAAAATATGTATTTGATTTGAATATGGCCCCCGAAAATTGTCAAAATTCCTTTGCAGCCCTCTTAAAATATTAAATGATGATCAGTGAGCTAGTGTAGTAACCTGTGGTAGTAAAGGCTCATTCACAGCAACGTTGTGTGTCGTCTCGTGTCGATTAAATCGCATCGTGATTAGAAGTTACTTTTTGGTATCATATAATAACCAAGTAAAACAAGAATTAACTATAGCTCAACTTTTATACCAATATAATAGTAAGTAATGCCGATAAATTATTATTGTAATTCGAATATTTATCAGTGTCGACGTTAACGAGCATAATATAAATTATATAGGAACCGACCGATATAATCGAATACCTACTAGATAATGTCGACAACATATGATACTGATAATTTAATAAATAACACTCATAATAACCTAGTAGATCATAATATTTAAAAACATATGTAGACATTTTATTATTATTATTAAATATAATATTATAATTTCTACATTTTGTAACGTCTTATATATGTTGGGTTCATTTGTTTGTGCATAAATTCAATATACATTTTTTCTGCCCAAAATCACATTTTAATATTTGGTTTGTTTAATTATAATATTAAATATTTAAATATTATGTATAATACCGGCAGCCCACCAATGGTCTCCACGACCGATGACCGGCTAACGCCCACCTGTCGGTTTGCGTACTCATTCTCTCTCATTCCTGCTGCCTACGGAGACGCAACAGGCGTCCAAACTATTATAATTATTATATTTCTTGTCGTGTTCTTTATTTAAAATATTATGGAGTAGCGGCAGCTTAAGTCTTCCCCCGCGATATCCCCGAGAAGAACGTTTATGAAAATGACGGATAGATCGGACATCGACGAATCCCTTTTTGAATAATTAATGTTTACATATTATTATTATTTTGTGTGTCTGACCGATACAACATACATTTACCTACCTTGATTTATTATTACTATATGTATATTATTAATGATATTGACCGGTAACCGTCAAGAGTATTACGTATCATATTACGTTTATTATTATCATTTAAATGTGCTGATAATATTTTAGGAATTAAAAATATAGTATATGAAATAACATAAAAATATAACAATCAACGAACATTTTGCATAAAGAAGTACATACCTTATACGCTATTATAGTCACATACTAATTAGGTATCGCAGATAGCAAAAATATACCTAAGGTAGTCCTGTTTTTTTTGCGTAAATGAGACTATGCGATATTATAGTATGGGCTTTACACAGTATAAAGTTGTTCCTCATAATTACACTAATAGATAGAGTGTGACCAAATAGTTACGGGTCGGTGTATTGGATGATGCACAATATTATAATACCAAGGATCTACCAACCATATTAAAACAATAGGTATCTACAGAAATCATTGATTACAATTTACGTTAACATGGTATTATAATATTATTATAAGTTTTTTTTTTTATTTGCTGACATAAATTAATAGTTTAAGGACTCTTAGGGTCAAAACAATATCATACATAAAACATTCAATGTAGTTGACGATTATTAATATTTATAATATTATGCATGTTGCACCTATCCATTTTATTATTATTGTAATATTATTATTCATAGGTACTATATTAGTATATTATAAGAAAAGTAGGCTAATCGGACCATAGTTATTTTGTATTTTGTAGTGCCCAATTAGGCATTTTATACTACAAAATAACATTTTTATTTCCTAAACCTACAATAGGTATACATTGTTTTTTTACTGAACAGTCACACATTGTATACATTTGTGTCTAGGCTCATTTCATAGATTATTTTGTTTCATTTGGACTTTCATGAATTCGAACAACATAGAGCCTCCATTATTGTCAATTAATGAGGTTCTATCTACTGTACCTACTCGTATATTTGTTAATATTAGATCGGTACACAATGCTATTTTCCGATGACTATTTCATTAAAAGTTATCCCATATAGATATGGGTAGTATACATTTAAAAAAAAATTAGCACGTGTATATTTTAACTTCTTCACCGTGTGTTTGTCATCGTACGGATCCCGAGTTTATAATATAGCATGTCTAAGATGTTGGTCTTCGTCATCAAGCTTCCTACCCAAACTTCGATGTTTTTTTTATGTTTATTTTACCGACCGACTTAAATTAATAGTTTTTAAGTTAACATATAATTAATTATAACGTTTAATTAGGTAGGTACGCTGTATGATTTGCTGTCATATATATTTCCACATACCTACATATTATAATAATATATCACTATAAGGAACGCATATATTTGAAGTTCGTGTTCAGACTTTGGTTAAAGCCAAAGAAATACATCCTGAGTATAAAAACATTTGTTTGATGCACATAGTAAGTTTTTTTGAAGTTACAAATTTTGAATTTTTTATTACTGCAGATCATTATATAAATTTATACTGCATTGAGTAAGTACTTATACTACGTATAGTAATTTTTAATGAAATCGAAAAAAAATGTATTAATGGTGCTAGACTGACAGACCTTGGAAAAAGTTATGAATTAATACCTATTAATATGATGACCTCTTAGGGTCTTATACAATCGTGTATTAACAGTATTAATTTTTTTTATTTTTAGAATATTTAAATCCACTCTCTTATAACGTAGTTACTATATTATACTGCGCCTTATATTATAACAACTGATACTACGTGAGACCCAAAATATAATATAATATTGTTCATTACAGAATAAATTCCAATAACATTTTATTACATTATGTTGTCTCCGTATACTCCGTCTTACAAACGCGTACAGCATGGCAAATTTGCATTTAGTAACTTATATGCGTACATTTTGCATTGTTAGTTTTAATACTAGCTATACTGTAAATAATATAAATTTATTTAAATGACGCACAAGAATTTAAAAACCTCTATACGAGAATACCTCTTTCCTCCTATATATATATTCAAGTTTGAAATATTAAAACTAACTACATAAAATGGATTTCACTATAACAATCTACGCATAGGTATTAAATATTTCTATAATACAAATAGGTACTTTTTATATTATTATATATTATTCCGTGTCAGGTATGTAGGTATCTGGTATATGATATATTAATACGAAAATACGAAAAATCATGTGAAATGAAAATAGAAGCCGACTCATCAACTATTACACTTTATTTGTACTATACAAATTACAAAGTATATTTAACTACAATTTTATTTTAACTTTTTAACTTAACTAGTTACTTTTGGCTATTCATTAACTTAACTGTTAACTTACTACATTTGTTTCTTAATTTATGTGAAATTAACGAGTTAATTTTTCATTTTAAGAAGTAAGTTAAGTTAATTTATTTTGTTTTTAATTTTATAATATTTCACTATTTCAGTCTATTTCGTTTTCATGTCAAAAAATATGTATCGTAAATTGTTTAAAGTTAAAAATGTATATCATTCGAGGCTAACTAATATGGAAATACTGTATGAAGTATTAACACTATATCGTACAATTTAGTTTTGGGTTGGAAAAAAATTAAGTACGCTAGTGCTGTATAAACAAATTAACTTTTTTTTAACTTAATTAAAAGTTAACAAAGGTGGGTATTAACTTTTAACTTATCTTAGTTAACCTATAGTAAAATTAACTTTTAACTTTTTGTTATTGGTGCATATTAACTTAACTTAACTGAGTTAAAAAAAAATCACTAAATTGCCAAGCCTTAGTTAACTATACCTACAACTGACTGTATTTTGATATTATATGCCGTATACCTGTTGCTGGTATTGAAGACACCGCAAATTGGTTGATGACGACTCATTTGTATTTGTCCCAAGGCTTGCAAACGTTATAATTACGTTATATTTGACAAAAAACTATTGAAATTTGTAATCGTAATTATAACGGAAAGCGATAATCAAAAATGCGATAGTCAATAACAATTTTCTTATTTTATTGTAATTAAAAAACGAATGACTGTAGATACTTGAAAATTTCACTGAATGTTTATATTAGCATTTTCTATACACCATAAAATGTTGAAAATATTTTGACTCTTTTTGAGCTGTTTACGGACATTGTCAATTTTCAATTTTTTTAGTTTTTTTTTCTATAAATATCAATAAATTTTTATTTGGTGAGTAAAAAAGCGTGAAAATTTAATATAAGGCTCCTGATATATCGTTCTAATAGCAGTTGAAAAATATTAAAAATACATAGGCACAATTTTTTTTTATAAGCATTTAAAGTTCAAATTTTGACAACATTTATGAAATTTATAATTTATTAATTATTTTGTAGTTAAAAATTTATAAATACCTAACTTTTATGGCTAAGGATTGAAAATTTAAAACAAGGCTCTACGTAAATTGGTTATATATAAATTACTTTATTCACAATAATATCATCAAATATACTTGGTAAAATCATAGGCTGACTGACCGTTTTCGCTCAGAATCGTTTTTCTTATACAATGATATTATATCATTGAATTCAAATTTAACACCATCCATTACAGTGACTCACTTGTAACCTACCGTACAGCAGAGCGACATCCACTTATCCACCTTTTTTTTGTATGCTCATTAAACATACTAAGTATGTACCATATTGGTCAAGACGGTAAAAAGCAACATTTATTACAGTCAAAAACTGTGTTAATCCGGCACTGAAAATAGTATATTGTACAACAATAATATGTAAAATATTACAATACAAGTGATGACCAATATTTTGTTGATTAAAATTTACTAAGAATGTATTTTACGTTTGAGGATGTCAAAATATTAAAAAAATAAATTGTATTTGTATATCCTAACATAGGTAACTATAATAAACATACCTATACAAATAATAAAATTAAAATATCGAATTAAATAAATATAAGTGTTTCAAGTATCTCGTTAAATTCCTTAATAATTTCAAAATATTATAAAATATAATTATACTGTAATGTTGGCGTAGAAGTGTGTCAACTTATATCGTTGGTCAGTTGATTATAATCTGAAGAATATTCGATGAATCCTATAAAGGAAGACATTGCTTTAATTAATGATCATCAGAAAGTATAGCTCTGAATCTCTCACGGAGTCGATATTCAGTTTTTATAACTATCATGTTAGAAAATATCATATTACATAAACTGCAAAAACTGGTGAATCCGCAAAATAATAAGTTCCTAGTTTGTTCCGACAAAGATCGACTTTATAATCGTTCGAGACCAACCAGTCGATCTTGGTCGGCCATATTTACACCGATATCACATTATGTCTGTACTTCTGTGTATTATGCATACCCAGTGCTCGAATTGGGAAAAATTAAGTAGAAGAGCTCAATCGAACGATTTAGTATAACAGTGATTAGTAAAATTGTTGATTACAGTATTATAATAATCAGTATTTACGGTTTTTATCAATTTAATATATTATATAAGACTAGTTTATTAATTAAGTTATTACTACCTAATTGCTTTTGTAGTTTATGTCTATCTAAATAACTAAATATACGTGAATAATAATTAATTGTCTTGTAGGTTGTTATTATTATCAAGTCATTACATTTTGTGGTCTATATTAACTAATTATCTTATATTATGGCTACCTAATTGTGTATAAATAAATTTTTTTAAAAACCCATGACTAATTTTATTTAAATGTATCGAGTGTCTAAATACTTAAAATGTAAGTTTCGAATATCTAGTATCTCGATGCTCCAAATCCAAGTATTTAGTATCGTGATTTTTCAGTCAGGTCAGGGAAACATGCAGCATGTAATGGGTGACAAAATGTATTATTCAGTGTTAAACAGTATGTCTTAGTTGACGTAGCAAAATTGAAATTAGGCTATGTAAATAATATCTTAAATCAAAATTACTTATTGTACACATGTTGTATAGATTGTAATTAAATATTTTTAATAATGAAAAAAAAAAGCGTACCTATTTGTTATGTAAATATTTTATTCTATTAAAAGTTGTCTCTGTGTTCTGAAAAATAAAATTTGAACAAATATAACTCGATACCTCCAATAAATATGTAGTTCGTGATCGCGGTTTATGATAATTGATAAGAAAAATAATTGATAACAACGATCTTCGGTCGGTCAGACGTGAAGTAGAGGCCTACACAACGCACAAGTCGTTGCTTCACGCGTCCTGCCATTTAATATTTTATTTTCCATGATGCGTCGTGCTGTCTCTGTATTACGTGCATGAACTAATAAATATAACTAACTTTAAGTATCTTTAATCCGTATTCGTGCTCTAGTACACTGGAGTCCATATTTCTATAGAACACGGAATATAATATACCGTATCTACAGATACGTATAATACCTACTGACTGAAGTTAACTACAAAACAAAATAGGTAAGTACCTACGTACATAACAATGTGTGTATTTTAGTCAATCGAATATTTTATCATATTTTAATAAGGTACTCGTGTATAGTATGCTACATTCCATCACACTGTAGGTTAAACCGTTATCGAATAGGTTGGTATCTACTATATAGGTATGGTTTTTTATAACCATTAAATACATAAAATATATTAATATTGTTTATCGTAACGACTCAAGTCACAAGTACTTTCCTATACTAATAAAATATAATAAAAATATAACATTTATAAGAATATATCATATTTTTTGGTAATTAACAATAATGATAATATATACAGTATTAAACCAATAAAGTGGCGGTAGATAGCATACAGCACGAACACTTTTATAAATAATATTTACATTTATAATATACGTGATATTTAATAATATCAATAACAATATTGTGATTGTGATGTTAATATACAAATAAAATTTGATCAATGTTATTATTTTTTGCTGATATAGTATAAATACAAAGCATACCTCATTATATTAACTATTAATAACTAATCATTACTAAATATGAATGTATTATACTATTTCTAGACATTGACCAATGATAAATTAACTTAAAAACAGTTTTAAATGTTTTAAAACATATTATATTATATAAAGACCGGATTTATATGCATTTTAAATTGTAAAAGATGCACTCAAAAATGCAATAAAAAAACTAAAATACGCAAGAAAAAAATACAAAACATGCGAGATTAAATTTGCAGCATTAATTATTTATTAACTTTATTAAAATTCTTATCAACAAAAAGTAAAATGTATAATATAAACATTGTAGTACAGATATTGAGATAATATGCAGTACCAAAATGTAATTTTTTATATTTAAATTTAATTTGTAATCATTAATAGATTGCTGAAGAATACATAAAAACACATTTTTTGTAAGCATTATTAAATTTTACACTGTCAGTAAATTGTATTGATATTATGATAATAATTTTCAAAAAACTAAAATAAACCAATGTTTATGACCTTATCAATTTACAAAAGTTTCCAAACACTTAATCATATTAAAATACATAGGTAGATGGTAAGAGTTGTAGTGACTTAAATATTTGCTTAACTATTAAAGAAGTTTCAAGTACGCGATATTTAGGTATCATTTTTGATAATAATTTACGCTGGAATCTTCACATTCATAATTTGGTAGGAAAGTTACGTCAGGTAACCTATAAATTCTATGAATTAAAAGATCTGGTACCAAAACACACAATGCGTGTAGTTTATTTTGCGTTGTACCAATCCATACTTCAATATGGTTTATTAATTTGGGGAGGATTGGCTGATTGTTTTTTAAATCAAATACAAATTAATCAGAATAATATAGTTAGAATTTGCTTAAATAAACATTCTTTATCAGGTTCTACGTCGCATAATTATAGAGAGTTTGGTGTCTTACCTGTTAAATTTTAATATAAAAATTTGCTATTCTGTTCACCTTTAAAAATTTTAATAAAGACCTTGACGGTCAAATATTGTGGATAAAAGAGAAAATAGACGGTATAATATACCAGTTGATTACCCATACAAATCTTTTGGTCAATCTTTTGTCAACTATTTAGGACCTGCGTTTTTTAACTCTATGCCATGTCAGTATAAAAAAAATATTCAGCTGTCTGAAAATAATATTAAAAAGTTAGTGTATAATTGGTTGTTCTCTCAAATAATTTAAAATATTTTAAAATCTATACTGCTGTATTTAATTTGATTACTATTTGTATATAATTGTTTCCTTTGTTTGTTTTTTAATTTGTTATATACTAACATATGTTTATAATTATTATCTAAGACTGTATTACTCTCTGTCTCTAACACAAGCTATTAGCTTAAAAGAGATGGATAATCATGAATAATTTTTATAATTAAATTTTTGTAAGTTATGATGATTTCAAATAAAAAAAAAAAAAAAAATCTCTAAGCAAACTCCTAACTAAACGATCTACATATTTTCTTTAAATATTCTAGTGAAAATAAGGTTTATTTATTTGCAGAGCATCTAATAGTGTTATACTATAGAATTTGCAACAGTATTTTTGCCCTAAATAATTTACAGTAAAAGATGGAAGGTTCTTATTTGAAAAACAGATATTTGTATCGACACAAGACTTAAGTAATACAAAAAAATGTATGAATTTAAAATAATTTGGCTTACTCCAGTAGATGCTTTGATATACAAATTACCATAATGTATCGGAGAATAATAAGCAAGTTTTGTCTGCATAATATTAACAAGCTATATATTTTTGCAAATTAATAGATTATGTTAATTTGTATTATGTTATACATACTATGTTATATTATAAAAACTTATACGTAATAGTTAGTATCGTGCGTTACAGCGTTGTACAAATTACAAATAACATGACAGTATTTATTCTACGGATAGACGTCACGGTTTGGTTTGGACTGGTGAACTCACGACATACACAATACACACACTATATATATATTTTTTATATTTATAATATAGACACCAATATAAATAATTTAAAAAAGTTATAATATTATTATTTACGATGTACCTACCTTGGATGAATATTACAATTATTATTAAAATTTGAAAATACTTGCATGCGATCACCATTTGTTTTAAATAGTTTTAATGACTATTGATAATATTATTATGTCCAATAAAATAACTTTTAATTGTTTGTCACTTTTAAGTCATGAAATACAAAATACATCTCGCCAGTAATATACACTCGAAACGTGTTATTTACGATTATTTTTGTGTGTAGGACCAAGCTTGGAGTAGGTATATTATGTACAAATGTGCACATAAATGTCATCAGTTTAATGCTATGCATAATTATAATACTTAGTTAATACGATTAAATATAATACATATATATATATACATATATACATATGTATAGTAAATATTTGTAGAGCTATCTTATGTATAGGTACTAAGTTGTTTTTAATAATTAGTTTGTAGGTAGGTACTAAACAAATATTATAAATACATATTATATAGGTTGTAACATAAAAAAAGTAGTTACACGGGTGTCACTCTGCTGTACAGTAGGTTACAAGTTAGTCACTGTATTGGATAGTTTTTTATTCGAATTCAAAGATATAATATTATCATTGTATAAGAAAAAGATCGTCAGCCCACGCAAAGGCTTAACGTATTTAACAGGTATATTTCAGTTTCCGCTTCCCAAACTGTCAATCGAGTTAGTAATTATCAAAACCTGCTGTATGAGCTTGTTTAAATTCTCCTTTTGGTGACCACGATAATGATTAGCGCACAAAAGGATAATAATTAAAAAATTAAATAATGTACAACAGGATTTACACTATACAACTCTAAGGTTGCTTTACTCTAACAACTGACTACGATAACGAGTACTTGACGAGAAAGTAAGTACTACAGTGTCTTGTTACATTTCCCAAAAGTGTTATTCACCACAAATGTCCCCATACGCACAAGTGAGATAGATTACTCTAAAACGGGAGTAAACAAAACAAGTTACGCTTTAAATAATAAATTTGTAATATTATAATAAAAAATTATGTTTCCATAAACAAATAATTATAAAATAAAAAGAGTTGTCAACAACGGTACCTCGCTAATGATCGAACAGCCCCGCTTCCGTGGTTGCTGTCGCTTTGAGTAGCGCCATTGATATTTTGTTGACTCGGCATCCTTGACGTCTGCTTCATCGTATGTGGTCATTTAATTTGTGGGCACTGGGCAGTATGATATTATAATATTTATAATAAGGGTTTTTATTATGTATATTATACTATATACATAACATATTACTAAGTATATTTGATGACATTATTATGAGCCGTATTAAGCCGCTACATGAGAAATGAAATAAATATCCAATGTTGTAAAAATATGAACTTCAAACACTCATAAATATTTAATTTGATTTACTTTTTTTTTTTTAGTAAAGCTAGATAAATGTATAGGTAATCTTGTATTAAATTTTCAAATGTTAGATTTAAAAAGAAATTGTTTTATGAATTCTTAACTCAAAATAATTTGCTAAATTTTGTGATTTTTCAAGATATGAACTTTAAAATGCTCATAAAAAAAAACTGTGACTAAGGATTTTTAATATTTTTTAAATTCCATTATAACATTATTGTAAGCCTTGTATTACATTTTTAAGCTTTTTACCCGACAAATAAATTAATTTTTTTTGACATTCATAGAAAAAAAACTAATATAATTGAAAACTGAAAATGTTCAAAACAAATCAAATTATTTTGAATATGTTATCGTGTATAAAAAATGCGTATGCAACCAACCAATTTAATTTATATACGTTCATTTGTTTTAGAGTTATACCAAAAACCAAAATCGATTTTGCGTAAAACTTCCCGTTTTCTTTAATTTTTATCTTGTTTTTCTCGGTGCTTTTGAATTTTAAATTTTGACTTCCCCAATGCACTAACTAGATTCACTCTCCCATTAAAGTACCTATCTATATTATATTGATGTTATAAATAATATGTTATTAATATATTTTATTAAGATACGTCATTATAATTGCTGTTATTAATTTATTGTTCATGCATTTTTAGTTAGGTACATAAAGCAATTTACTGATAATATAGGTACTTAATTTTCCTAGTTCAATTTACTAATAATTAGCTACTTATAATAGTACTTTTTTGAATTTATTATTATTTCGTAATTATTAGTAATATACTTATGCTAGTATCATTTTAGATTCTGAGCGGAACAATGAATGTATTGATTTTACAATGATGTGTGTTTTAATTTTTCTTAAATTTTTGTGTCTGTCATGACAGTTTAGGGCAGTAAAACGTCTTCGATTTTCTTTAACAGTATATTTTTCGATGGAAAAGTGAATCTAGTTGGTGCATTCGGTATGTTAAGTTTTAAGATTCTCAATAGTTTTCAAAAGCTTGAAAAAAACAACATAAGAATTAAAAAAAAACAGGAATTTTTACGCAAAATCAGTTTTTGACTAAATCGATTTTGGTTTTTGGTGTAACTTTAAAACAAATAAATGTATATACATGATATTTTCACTGGTTGTTTATATATGCATTTTCTATACACAATAAAATTTTCAAAATATTTTTATTTGTTTTAAACTGTTTAGGAACATTTTCTGTTTCCCATTTTATTAGAGTTTTTTTCTAAGAGTGTCAATAATACTTAATTTGTTTGGTTAAAAACTTGAAAATTTAACAAAAAGCTCATACTATAATGTTACAATGACATTTGAAAAATCTTAATAATCCTTAGTCACAGTTTTTATTTTTATAAGCATTCAAAGTTCAAATCAGGATATTTAGCAAACTTTTTTGAAATGAGTATTCATAAAATTTTTCTTTTTAATTCTAAGATTTGAAAAATGTAATACAAGATTATTCATAAGTTTATTTACCTTTATCAAAAAAAATGTCTACAATCGAATCAAATTAAATTTTTATGAGCGTTTGAAATTCATATTTTTACAACATTTGATATTTACTCGATTTCTCACGTAGTGGTTTTGTAATTTTATTGTTATTCAAAAACGAACTACTGTAGATACATGACAATTTTAATCAATGTTTATATTTTCAATTTATATTCAACAATACAATTTTGAAAATAACTTGAATCTTTTTGATCTGTTTGCGGACATTGTCAGTTTTCAATTCTTATAGTTTTTTTCTCCATAATTATTACAATTATTTAGTTATTATTTTATATTTATATTTTTGTGAATTATGAGTTATTATTTACAAGTTGCAAGGTTTCCTTGTTATGCAAAGAAAAAAAATATCGACGTAAAAGACGCTTTTTTCACATAATATTTGATTTAGTGGCTATTATTGCAAAAACGATTGATAATCTTATCAATAATTTATCGTTATCGAACTTTATATAGCTGGAGTTGGTAAATTGTGTCCCCCAAAAAAAGTCACGGTCATATACTATATGGAAAGTAAGTTGCCAAAAAAAGGTCACAGTCATTTTTTATGTAAATTGCGGCCAATATACTTTTAAAACATTGGGTGCGTAAATTTCGTCCAGGAATATTCCGATTTCCGGTTAGATTCGTCACGTCCAAACATATTAATATTTAATTAATTATCTTACATTTTAAATTGTACCATAGCATTGATATAAGTTATTTTATATTAAATATAAATAAATACGAATGATTTGTTTCGGTATTATCGCAGTAGACAGTAGTATATTAACTATAACATTTGAAAGCTACATAATATAAATTAATATTATTATTACCATAGGCGTGCACAAACTTTATTTCATACTTTAATTTACCTACTCAATATATCACCCACTATTGAAGGCATAACTTATGTAATCATTCATATAATCAAAACAAATACATTATTATTTTAAAATTAAAAAAGAAGTATATTAACTGTATTTACACAGTTTTAAAATTGAAATAAATTCAATTTCACAAACATTAATGATAGTATTGTATTATGACATTTGCATATAATATAAATATAACAGTTCGTAACTTCATTCTTCTTTTTATTGGAGTTCAAGTTTCAAATGTCTCACTCACCTATCATCGACATTGATACTTGATGTCAATTCTTTCTCGATGAACATAGTCAAGAGTCCAAATTATTATTTATTTATTATCATTGAGTAATGAATATCAATGTTACTTTTACCTTTTTAATGTTTTATGATTTAAAAAATTTAAAAACTTGTGACGCTTGCAGGGTGGGCCACAGCCACCCGGCCATTACTCTGCGCACACCTTTGATTATTACCGTTTTCCAATTATTACGCCGTAGATTATTATTTTTAGGTACTACTGACTAAGCTAAAATTACGAATAGATTTCTGTAATAATTGTACTACCGCGATCTTAGGGATTGCATTTAGATCTTGTTATAAGAATATAGTATTAAGGACATAGGGAATTTAACAAGGTGACTTAGCACTTGTCAGCGTGTTGTGTGTAATCAAATTGATGTTCATTATTTTGTTATAAATTTTATATAAATACTAGCTATGTGCCGCGTGCTCCGCCCCCATGGATAGTTGCTTGCAAATAGTGGGACTGTTGCTCTTGCAGTAGTGCATACGATCTGTTTATTTTATAAAGTAAGCTTATAACCTGGTCCGTGATGCACTCTTTCATTACAAAAAAATCAAGGAAATCGGATGACAAGTTTCAGAGTATATTCGACACACATATTCCATTTTCAAACTTATTATATATATAGCGTATATTTAGCACGTAAATATATATGAATATAGCACAGAATACAGAAGTATAGATATATTTTGATTGTTGAATTTTACTTCTCGGAACAATTCATAAGTACACGCCGATTTGTATATCTGTCAGGTTTAACGTATTTGACGTTTGATGAAATATAATTTTATTTTAACATCAAATTGATGTTCACTATTTTGTGGATAGTTATTTGCAAATAGTGGGACTGTTGCTCGTGCAGTCGTGCATGAGATTTGTTTATTTTATAAATATATATGAATTATATTTCGGTCTAGGTATGAATAAACCAGTCAGGTAGGCTCACACACTATTGGGTAATTACAAAATTACCTTGAAATTAAGCCTATAACCTGGTCAGCGATGCACTCTTTCATTAAAAAAAAAAGAATCAAGGAAAACGGATGACTAGTTTCAGAGTACATTCGACACAAAGATTCGATTTTCACATATAAATATATAGCATATATTTGCACGTAAGTATATGAATATAGATATATTATATATATATATATAATATATATATAGTATAGATATGTTTAGATTGTTGAATTCTACTTCTCGGAATTAATTATATGTACACGGCGATTGGTAGATCTGTCAGGTATAACGGTAAAAAATTTGGTGACGTTACGTTGAACGGTGTCGATTTGTATGCGTTACAAAAAATTGGGACTTGCTTTTATAGTATAGATAACGTTGTTAGCTAGTTGGACATTTGTAGTTCTTGTAATGTTACATTTACGTCATTTATAAAAGCATTCTTTTACGTTTTAAGTAAACTTGAAATAAGGATGTATTTATATAACATAAATATTACAACTTTTTTCTCAGTTGGAGATTATAAGTACCGACGATGATACAATTTTTTCTTCACACACTGTTGGTCGTATTATACATTTATACTACGTGTAATTACTGCCTTTCAATTCAAAATCTATTTTCTTCAATATATATCAATTAACTTCTTTCAACAATTATATTCTATATTTCAATTCAAAATTCAAAATTCAATATTACACTTTAATCAATTATTCTCATATATAATTCAAAAATGCTACACGCGTGCATCAATTTTCTAGATCAGCCTATCGCCGTCTACTTTAATTTATTAGATCAGTCTCCGCTGTCTATCACAAAATACCATAAAATACTTAGGTCAGTCCCTGCTGCCTATCACAAAATACCATAAAATACTTAGGTCAGTCCCTGCTGCCTATCACAAAATACCATAAAATACTTAGGTCAGTCCCTGCTGCCTATCACAAAAAATCTTAGATCGGTCCTTGCCGTCTATTTACCATAAAAATCCTAGATCAGTCTACAGCTGTCTATCATAAAATACGTATATAGTTCTTCCTAAGCTTGTTTCCTATTTTTTTTTTCTTTATCTATTTTTATTCGAATATTTTTCCCTAATATTTTACACCACCACCAAGTATAAAATAAACGCTGATATATATGTATCAACGTGAGACGTGCACTTCAAGCTATACAATTTTAATTTTAATTATCTATCTTCACTTAATTAATATACTCACAACAACGTTGTTGCCACTGCTGTGTTCATTTTCCTTGATTGTCTGCTGGCCCGTCTTGAATTGTTCGTTGATTTCGGAGTCGCCTTGGTTGATCAGACCTTAACTGTTACCTCCGTGGAGCTGCTGACGTGGTGTAGCCGCTGCGTCGGTACTGGATCTCCGAAGTTGAATGTAGCCGCCTTGACTGCTAGACTCGCCTTTGGAAATTTAAATCCACCGCTTCGACTGCTCGCCTCGTCTTTAACTCCTTGAACCTCCTTTTTCGACTGCGCCAATGTAATATGCTCGGGAGCTTGGTACCTACTATCGTAGTACTAATAGTAGATAAGTGGCTGCCAAGATATTATAGATGCAGGTCGCAGACACTTTATTTGATGTTTAAGTCGTGGTTGTTGAATAAATAAAAGACAGTTGTTGTTTATTGTGAATTTTATTATATTGTTTGATAATTTTCTAAGTCCAAAATAGTGTTGTACAGAGTGGCGTGAAGGTGCTTGCACTAATGGGTGGTAGTACACGTCTGAAAACAGGCCGATTCGGGCTCCCTTTTATATGAAGTTCCCCGTACCCCTTGCCTATAGATACTGTATCTCGGCTCACGGATGTGATTTGTGTGAACATCGTTCCAGCCCACGCATATTATGACTTCCAGTATAATTCTGTGTATTAAATTTGAAATAATCTTTTTAATATCATTTTAATATTTTTATAATGACTATCGTCGCGTACAGCGTTGTAATCAAAATAATCATATAGTATATATTTTTATATTTGAACATTTGTCGTATACAGAGCAATTATATGATTCAGTGAGTTCCTAATATCTACCGTCTCTTAACCAAGACATTAAAATGTAATATTATTTACTAAACAGAAAGAACCCTTACCTCCGTTTCTATTATCCGATTTATGCCGAATTACAGTATCTAAATTATAGTATAGTATAATTATGTGCCTGTGTAATTTGTTTTATTGTTAAGTAGTAACTTGCTTACTACACGTTCAACGGTGTCGATTTGTATGCGTTACAAAAAATTGGGACTTGCTTTTATAGTATAGATAACGTTGTTAGCTAGTTGGACATTTGTAGTTCTTGTAATGTTACATTTACGTCATTTATAAAAGCATTCTTTTACGTTTTAAGTAAACTTGAAATAAGGATGTATTTATATAACATAAATATTACAACTTTTTTCTCAGTTGGAGATTATAAGTACCGACGATGATACAATTTTTTCTTCATACACTGTTGGTCGTATTATACATTTATACTTCGTGTAAGACGTAAGTCCAGTATATAAATAATAATAATATATTGTTATGTCGTGTCGTCCTTGCACAGTTCATTCTACCTATGAATAGGTTACTATACATTCGTTTTCACTGCGGAGTTGCACTTGACCATGAAACCGTTTTCACTAGTTTATGTAACATATTATATACCTATAACTTATATATACTATATTTTTCAGCCAATACATGCAAACATTGAATCATAATATATTATATCGCGATGATAGTCGGACGCGGGGTTTTACGTGGCTTCAATATATTAAGTACGACGGTTGAATATATGGTTAGTATTTATAGGAACCATCGTGTAATTATATAGGTAATCGTAAATTCACTAAACTGCAGACGTAGAGGAATCAGAGTAAATCAGAAGAATCATAGACCAAAAACTGTATTTTTGGTTTTAAACTTGTTTTTTAACTCAGTAAGTTAAGTTAATATGCACCAATAACAAAAAGTTAAAAGATAACTTAACTATAGAATAACTCAGTTAGGTTAAAAGTTAATACACACTTTTTGTTAACTTTTTATTAAGTTACTAGCGTACTTAATTTCTTCCCAACCAAAAACTAAATTATAGGATATAGTGTTTATACTTCATACAGTATTTCCATATAAGTTAGATTCGAATAATATAAATTTTTAACTTCAAACAATATCCGATACATATTTTTTGACATGAAAACTAAATAGATCGAAATAGTGAAATATTCTAAAATTAAAAATAAAATAAATTAACTTAACTTACTTCTTAAAATGAAAAATTAACCCTTTAATCTGACGTAAATTAAGAAAGACATTTAGTAAATTTACAGTTAAGTTAATGAAAAGCCAAAAGTAACTAGTTAAGTTAAAAAGTTAAAATAAAATTAAGTTTTTAACTTAACTTTAACTTTTTAACTCGTTAAGGCCCAGCCTTGCTTTTAACCAAACAAATTGTTTGAGTAAAATTGTTTAAATAACTTAATTTTAATTTAATATGTTATTTACTTAATTATATATATGCCAATATGTCGTGTGCTGATATATGTTTCACTGTTTACTTATTACTTATTGTAAATCTTAAAAGTATTTGAAATGTATTTTCAATATTTCTGAATAGATATTTTATGTGGACATCATAATATTAATTATTAAGTAAACATATTTTAGATTTGGTAATTTTACAATAAAATTTAAAAAAAAACTGAAATTATGGATGGTATTTAATAGATATAATTATTTAATACTTTAACCTTTTTTTCTGAAGGATATTTATTATTAATAATAAACCAAAAAAAACACATTAATCACATGGATTTTATACTGTTTAAATATATTATGTTTTATTTGTTTAAATCAATGAAAAAAAATTTTTTAAACAAATGTTCTAAACGTAACAACCCTATCGGTTATCTCCTCGGTACTCGATGATACGGAAAAAAACCATCACAACCCTGGGTATATATCATATACCAGATAAGAACATGCCTGATACCTACCACTATATAATAATATAAAAAGTACCTATTTGTATTATAGAAATATTTATACCTATGCGTAGGTTATTATAGTGGAATCAATTGTGTGTCGTTAGTTTTAATATTACAGTAAATTGACCTGTTATCAAACTTGAATGTATAAATAGGAGGAAAGAGGTATTTAAGTATAGAGGTTTTTAAATTCTTGTGCGTCATTTAAATAAATTAAAAATAATTCTCAAACCTAGCTCGCTTTAAAATATTGAAATACGTAACGAAAAAAATATTGTCTGTAGAGCACATAATAATATTGCTAAAATATTTTCAATATAACTAGCATTAAAACTAATAACGCAAAATGAACCCATATATGCTCTTAAATGCAAATTTCCGACGCTGTACGCGTTTGTTAGACTGAGTATACGGAGACAACATAATATAATAAAATGTAATTGGAATCTATTCCGTAATTAACAATATTATATTATATTTTGGGTCTCATGTAGTTTCAGTTGTTATATATAAGGCGCACTATAATATAGTAACTACATGTTATTATTAGAGCGTGGATTAAAATATCCTAAAAATAAAAAAAAATTACTGCTGTTAATACACGATTGTATTAGACCCTAAGAGGTCATCATATTTAGGTATAGGTATGAATTCATAACTTTTTCCGAGGCCCGTCAGACTAGCACCATTAATACTTTTTTTTTTGAATTTATCAAATATTACTATACGTAGTAAGTACTTACTCAATATAATATGCAGTATAAATTCATATAATGATCTTCAGTAACACAAAATTCGGAATTTGTAACTCCAAAAAAACTTACTATGGGTACCAAACCTATTTTTTTTTTTATTCAAGATGTATTTCTTTGGCTTTAACCAAAGTCTGAACACGCAATTAAAATATATAATAATGCGTTCTTTGTAGTGATATACGACGAGGACCAACATCTTAGACATGCAATATTATAAAGTCGGGATCCGTACGATGACAAACACGCGGTGATGAAGTTAAAATATACACGTGGTTATTTTTTTTTTAAATGAATGCTACCCATATCTATAATATATATGGGATAACTTTTCATGAAATAGTCATCGCTAAATAGCATTGTGTACCGATCTAATATTAACAAATATATTTGAGTTTATTTATTTATATTACGAGTAGGTACAGTAGATAGAACCTCATTAATTGACAATAATTGTGGATCTATGTTGTCCGAATTCATAAAAATCCGAATGAAACAAAATAATCTATGAAATGAGCCTATACACACATTTATACAATGTATGACTATTCAGTAAAAATACGATGTATACCTATTGTAGGTTTAGGAAATAAAAATGTTATTTTGTAGTATACAAGACCTAATTGGGTACTACCAAATACAAAATAAGTATGGTTAGAGTACTCCGATTAGCCTACTCCTTTCATAAAATACTAATATAGTATCTATGCGTAATAATATTACAATAATAATAAAATAGATAGGTGCAACATGCATAATATTATAAATATTAATAATCGTCTAGATACCTATTGTTTTAATATGGTTGGTAGATCCTTGGTATTATAATATTGTATACCTGCATCATCCAATAGCCAATACCGACCTGTAACTATTTGGCCACACTCTATATTTTTTTTTTTTTTTTTTTTATTAAATAAAACAAAAAACATTTTTATATCTACTACCTTTAAGCAGAGCTTGAGTTGGTAGTAGAGAGTTACATGTTACAACTTAGATTATATACACATATTAATTACTAATTACAACAGCAAATTGATTACATCGACATTCGACAATTAATTAAACATAAAAGAGGAAGTACAAAAAAGAATGAAATTAATAACATATTCTATACATACATAATATTTAGACATTCCTTAAAAGCTAAAGATTATATTTTTTGTAGAAGCCAATTGTAGATTATTATTTTATGATTAGATTTGGGATTTGATCTTATAGTTTTCTCGATTGCGAAAGGCATTGCATTGAAGAAAGTTGGTCCTAAATAGTCCATGAATCTTTGTCCAATAGTTAATTATTTGAGATGTCATATGTTCTATTACGTTTTGAATATACAATATCATTTAGAGGAATATTTTTACTAAGAAACATGATCGCGAATTTTTTGTAAAGTAAATTAATAGGTAGAACGCCCAAGCATTTATAATTTAATTTAGTTGATCCTTCTAACGTGTTTTTGTCAAGGCATTTACGAACTATTTTGTTTTGCTGTATAGTTAAAGCCTTAATAGCATTTTCATATGTACCACCCCAGGCAATTATACCATATTGAAAAATAGCTTGGTAGAGAGACAGGTACACTATACGCATAGTATCTGGTGAGATTACTTTCCTCAACACTCTATATATTAGTGTTATTACGAGGAACAACTTTATCCTGTGTAAAGCCCATACTATAATATTGCATAGTCTCATTTAACGCAAAAAAAATAGGATTACCTTAGGTATATTTTTGCTGTCTGCGATACCTAATTAGTATGTGAGTATAATAGCATATAAGGTATAAACTTATTTATGCATTATGTTCGTTGTTTGTTATATTTTTACGTTATTTCATATACTATATTTTTAATTCCTAAAATATTATCAGCACATTTAAATGATAATAATATAATATGATCCCAACGGCTCATCTGGACGGTTACCGGTCAATATCATTATAAATATACATATAGTAATAATAAATCAAGGTAGGTAAATGTATGTTGTATCGGTCAGATACACAAAATAATAATAATAATTGACATGCGCATATTGCATATAATAGGTATATGCAAACACATAATTATTCAAAAAGGCTTCATATGTCTTTAATTTAATTTATTTATTTTTTGCTGACAGTTGACCTAATAATAAATTAACAACTTTGATTAGGATTAAGTTTAACCGTCACTCCTGGCGATTCGTGAGCGTGAATAACTAGATAGATAAGAGGTATAGACGATATGTGTTACATAATATGATAAGAATTAATTTTTTTCGTCAAGTTTGCACCAAAAGTTTAATATTAAATTGTAAATATTGGGGAATTAGTAAATTAGCTTTTCTTTCCGGCGTACAGTATAAAGACCTATGACTAAATTATAGTGATTCATTTTTAACGGTGGGAAGGAGGGCGAGAATATAACTTATAATGTTTCGGGTACACGAAATATATTCTAGCTTCTAAATGTACCTAAAAAAATGTACGGTGGGGAGGCTATGTCACCCTCAGCCCCCCCCCTATTTTACGCCTATGGTTAGATATAATCACTACCACCGTTGCCATCACAATTTCATAATATTTGAAAAGGTCACGATTATTACGTCGACAATTATTGTCGTGTCTAACAATAATATTATTATATCAGACATAATTTGGTAAAGTTTTTGAGGGGGAGTGGGGAGTGGCTGAGTGTCAATTGTTTTGCACCTATTGGTCCAAAATCTGGTCACTTCGCTAGCCAATGACTTAATCGTCAACATTACAAAATATAATATTTTACAACACGAGTAGCCGAGTATATTTGTGATACGCATAATTACACGTCATACCAGAATAATATGATATATAATCAAAGGAAGGGGACTTTTAAAGCTTAGCGTCCACTCGATTTGTAGCACTATATAAAACGTCTTAATTTTTACTTTCCAACCAAAATTAATCATAGATTTGCCTGATAATATAGGCACTGTTCACATAACCATAAGCGAGTCCACCGGGCAACGCCACGCGGCATGGCTAAACATTGATATTATGATATATAATAATAGAATATTATAGAAGTCTGTAAGCGTTTGCAAAACGCGTATCGTCCAAAACCTGGAGACCACACATACCGTAATAATATTATAAATACGTTCAAGTGATGTATATAGTGTAGGTATAATAATAGATGTATATTGAATCGACATGAAAGCCTGAAACAGAAAATAATGCACACAATATATTCGGTGGCAAAACGGATGGAACCGTGTCGAGTCGAGTATTTATTTTGTATTATGTATGTCTCATTTCTACAAATAATGAAAAAAACTGCCCTCCGACGCCACATTGTCTCGTAGGTACAAAATGAGATCGCTGTGCCACCGATTGCAAGACAATCATTTATCGAATATCTTTCACGATAATATACTGTTCGGGGAGAGCATTATTCTAACGAAAAAAAAGCGTCATTAGGTACCTATATAGAATTGGACCGACCGAATGACGCCAGTACGAGATGACAATAAAGCGATATTATTGTATAGGGACTGAAAGTATATTGTGATATTATAACAATACATACTATGCGAGTGTAAAGCCTAAAATATATTATATTATCTTGTACACGTACAGCGAACGACGACCTTCTTTTCACGAAATAACAATTATATGATATATATGTAGCGTATGCGCCCCCAGTTCGGCAGTCTATAGTTCGAAGAGTTTAATGCATTATTCGAGTCACAATATAGGTAGGTACTCGAAACTATTTCAAGTGCACCGCTCTCTTATGTTGAAATATTATTCGTTTACAGAAACGTAGAGTATAGGCATAATATATTGTAGATTATATAATATTAAGCCAGTAGACTATAATATTATAATAATATGTGGCTAAAGTTAAAAACATTGTGTGTTGAGTGTAGACACACTATTTACATCATTCTACAAAAATCATCGAGAATACTCTTTATTCTTTAATTTTAAATATGGTTTATTACTGCTACAAAGTGTCTTATGGCAATGCAATTTCCGAGACTTTAAGTAAACAGACGTTCATTATGCAAATCGATATCGAAATCTCTGGTAATTCAATACTCTTCGAGGTAGAACTGATAATATTATGGACACACAATAATCTTGGTTGCCACTCATTCCGCGTCATCATTGTCGTGCATGCGATTATTATTTTTATATTTTATAATGACCAATGACGTATTATTTCTATGTTGTTTTAATTATCATAGTAAAACTAGGTTACAATATTATACTTGTCTTATGGTATTATTGATAAACTATTATGTATTTTATTTGTTGTATTTTGTATGCAGTTACAAATTTTTTGTTGTTTACAATTAATTATGTATTTAAAACCATTTTCTAAAAACGAAATAACATCGCTCTACTATTTTTTTTTCTTGACATTTGGTTTTTGTAGTCGTTATCAAACTTATCCGGAATGTTGCAGATATTCATTTCTACAATTTCATAGCCGCAGACTGCTTCGATGATATCTTTTTTCAATGCTACATTTTCATCGTATCACACCAAGAGAGATACTATTCCAAAAAATTGTATGCGGTTCACCTGACCCCGAAACTGTTATCGATATTCTATATTATTATCAGTTTGTGTGCGTAGTGACGGGCTGTAAGGGTGGAAAACGGAAAACAATTTTTATTTTATTTTATTTACGGATTAACTGGTCAAGATACGATGTGAATGAACTGTATTTTTATATTTTTATATGACTTAGTACAAGAAGACCCAATGTCACATTTTGATAAAATTATGACCAAATTAGATTTGACATTGGTCTTTTTGACAATCGTAAGAATAAAAAGTGGATAAGTGGATGTCGCTCTGCTGACAGACAGGCGGCATTGACGCACGGCGGTAAGCGGCGACTGGGGAAAAACACGAATTTTAACTGCACGGTATACTATATTATAGTCTTTTTTCCTATAGAAATTTGGTTTTCGTTTCGAAGACGAATATGATATATATTACTATTGTCAATACAGCACGCACGAGTACCTACAAATACAACACAATATACGCGTTTATTGTTTGCAGTATGTTTTTTAAAATACCCAAACGAACGATAAATTACGATAAATTCCGACGTTTTGCGCAGTAGTGGAATGCTTATAATACAATATAGGTATTCTATAACCGTCACCAGAGTCGACCTTTTCTTATTTCACAATCGTCTCCACACGAATATCATAATAATAAAATATAGGTATTCTATAACCGTCACCAGAGTCGACCTTTTCTTATTTCACAATCGTCTCCACACGAATACTATTTTGTAGTTAAAAATATATAAAATGTTTAACTTTTATGGCTAAGGATTGAAAATTTAAAACAAGGCTCCACGTAAATAGGTTATATATAAATTACTTTATTCACAATAATATCATCAAATATACTTGGTAAAATCATAGGCTGACTGACCGTTTTCGCTCAGAATCGTTTTTCTTATACAATGATATTATATCATTGAATTCAAATTTAACACCATCCATTACAGTGACCCACTTGTAACCTACTGTACAGCAGAGCGATATCCACTTATCCACCTTTTATTCTTACGATTGTCAAAAAGACCAATGTCAAATCTAATTTGGTCATAATTTTATCAAAATGTGACATTGGGTCTTCTTGTACTAAGTCATAGAAAAATATTATAATACAGTTCATTCACATCGTATCTTGACAATGATGACGCGGAATGAGTGGCAACCAAGATTATTGTGTGTCCATAATATTATCAGTTCCACCTCGAAGAGTATTGAATTACCAGAGATTTCGATTTCGATTTGCATAATGAACGTCTGTTTACTTAAAGTCTCGGAAATTGCATTGTCATAAGACACTTTGTAGCAGTATACGCAGTAATAAATCATATTTAAATTTAAAAAATAAAAAGTAGGTATTATCAATGATTTTCGTAGAATGATGTAAATAGTGTGTAGACACAACACACTATTTTTTTAACTTTACCCACATATTATATAGTCTACTGGCTTACTATTATATTATCTATAATATATTATGTCTATACTCTACGTTTCTGTAAACGAATAATATTTCAACATAAGAGAGCGGTGCACTTGAAACTGGGGGCGCATACGCTATATATATGTCATATAATTGTTATATATTTCGTGAAAAGAAGATCGTCGTTCGCTGTACGTGTACAAGATAATATAATATATTTTAGGCTTTCCATTCGCATAGTATGTATTGTTATAATATCACAATATACTTTCAGTCCCTATACAATAATATCGCTTTATTGTCATCTCTACTGGCGTCATTCGGTCGGTCCAATTCTATATAGGTACCTAACGATGCGTTTTTTTCGTTAGAATAAAGCTCTCCCCGAACAGTATTTTATCGTGAAAGATTTTCGATAAATTATTGTCTTGAACTCGGTGGCACAGCGATCTCATTTTGTACCTACGCGACAATGTGGCGTCGGAGGGCAGTTTTTTCATTATTTATAAAAATGAGACATACATAATATAAAATAAATACTCGACTCTAAACGGTTCCATCCGTTTTGCCACCGAATATATTGTGTGCATTATTTTCTGTTTCAGGCTTTCATGTCGATTCAATATACATCTATTATTATACCTACACTATATACATCACTTGAACGTATTTATAATATTATTACGGTATGTGTGATCTACAGGTTTTGGACGATACGCGTTTAGTGAACGCTTACAGACTTCTATTATCATATTACCTAATACTAGCAGAATAACCTGGCGTTGCCCCGGAAAAAAATTGTGAATTATTGACTCCTTTTGGTTATAATCTGCTGTGCAAAAAATCATATTATATATACATTTTTAGATATCCCGCATGGCGTTGCTCGTTGGACACGCTTATGGTTATATGAACAGTACCAATATTAACAGGTAAATCTATGAATAATTTTGATTCTGAGAGTCGAAATTAAGACGTTTTTTCTAGTGCTACAAATCGAGTAGTCGCTCAGCTTTAAACGCAAACATGAACATTTTTTAATGTTTAAAATTTGATATTTATTATCATACTAAGCTATAAATATTTACAGCATTATTATAACCGTGCAAAACTATTTAAAAAAAAATAACGCGGTTTAATTATCTATCTATCTATACTTTCCAACGTATTTGAATACTAATCTGCCATGTTTTTTACTAGGACTTTAAAACATATTATATGCAATCGCATAACTCCCTAAGTCCCCTTACTTTGATTATATATTATACTATTATGGTATGAAGTTTAATTGTGTGTATCACAACTACTCGGCTATGCGTGTCGTATATTATGTTGTAATGTTGACGATTAAGTCATTGGCTAGCGTAGTGACCAGTTTTTGGACCAATGGGTGCAAAACAATATTGACACTCAGCCACTCCCCACTCTCCCTCAAAAACTTTACCAAATTATGTCTGATATAATAATATTATCGTAACACACGACAATTTATTGTCGACGTAATAATCGTGACCTTTTCAAATATTATGATATTGTGATGGCAACGGTGGTAGTGATTAGATCTAACCATAGACGTACAATGGGAGGGGGCTGAGGGTGACATAGCCTCCCCCCACCCGTACATTTTTTAGGTACATTTAGAAGCTAGAATAAATTTCGTGTACCCGAAACATTATAAGTTATATCCTCGCCCTCCTTCCCACCGTTAAAAATTAATCACTATAATTTAGTCATAGGCCTTTATACTATACGCCGGAAAGAAAAGCTAATTTACCAACTCTCCAATATTTACAATTTAATATTAAACTTTTGGTGCAGGCTTGACGAAAAAAATTAATTCTTATCGTATTACGTCAACCGCACACATATCGTCTATACCTCTTATCTACCTAGTTATTCGCGCGCACGAATCGCCAGCAGTGACGGTTAAACTTAATCCTAATCAAAGTTGTTAATTTATTATTAGGTCAACTGTCAGCAAAAAAAAATAAATTAAATTATCATTCAGTGGGAAGGAAATACTATACGTTTTTAGAGTAAAATTGACTAATTCAAATTGTTAGATATAGTTATATATAGGTAATTAATACTAATTATATTATTGGCAGAACGATGGTAGCGTCTGAAAAGTGATATAAACGACCCATTTGACCATTTTCCAAGATACTTTAAACCATACTTTAACACATATTCTTTGATAATCATTTTTATCTTTTTAAATGATTATAATATTTCTTATGCATAAATTTAAATAAAGTATCATAATAATTATGAATTATTATAATTGGATAATTAGATAACAGCGTTTTATTAGTATTTAATGTGTATAATTTAATGATATGTTTTAGGTACCTACTAGATAATAATATTTAAAGACATATGTACACATTTTATTATTATTATTAAATATAATATTATGATTTCTATATTTTGTAACGTCTTATGTATGTTCGGTTCATTTGTTTGTGTATAAATTCAATATACATATTTTATACTGTTTGTAATATTATATGCACCGCGCCTCTGCCCAAAATCACATTTTACTATTTGGTTTATTTAATTATAATATTAAATATTTAAATATTATGTATAATACCGGTAGCCCACCAAAGGTCTCCACGATCGATGACCGGCTAACGCCCACCATCGACGGATCCCTTTTTGAATAATTATATGTTGACATATTATATGCAATATGCGCAAGTGGATTATTTTGTGTGTCTGACCGATACAACATACATTTACCTACCTTGATTTATTATTACTAAGTGTATATTATTAATGATATTGACCGGTAACTGTCCAGAGTAGCCGTTGGGATCATATTATATTATTATCATTTAAATGTGCTGATAATATTTTAGGAATTAAAAATATAACAAACAATAAACATAATGCACAAACAAGTATATACCTTATACGCTATTATACACTTACATACTAATTAGATATCACAGATAGCTAAAATATACCTAAGGTAGTCCTGTTTTTTTTTTGCGTTAAATGAGACTATGTGATATTATAGTATGGGCTTTTATTACACACTATAAAGTTGTTCCTCGTAATAACACTAATAGATAGATTGTGGCCAAATAGTTACGGGTCGGTGTATTGGATGATGCATAATATTATAATACCAAGGATCTACCAACCATATTAAAAAAATAGGTACCTACAGGAATCATTGAGTACAATTTCCGTTAACATGGTATTATAATATTATAATAAGTTTTTTTTTTATTTACTGATATAAATTAATAGTTTAAGGACTCTTAGGGTCAAAACAATATCACACATATAACATTCAATATAGTTTAGACGATTATTAATATTTATAATATTATGCATGTTGCAGCTATATATTTTATTATTATTGTAATATTATTACTCATAGGTACTATATTAGTATTTTATGAAAGGAGTAGGCTAATCGGAGTACTCTAACCATAGTTATTTTGTATTATTTGGTAGTGCCCAATTAGGTCTTGTATACTACAAAATAACATTTTTATTTCCTAAACCTACAATAGGTATACATCGTATTTTTACTGAATAGTCATACATAGTATAAATGTGTGTATAGGCTCATTTCATAGATTATTTTGTTTCATTCGGATTTTTATGAATTCGGACAACATAGATCCTCAATTATTGTCAATTAATGAGGTTCTATCTACTGTACCTACTCGTAATATAAATAAATAAACTCAAATATATTTGTTAATATTAGATCGGTACACAATGCTATTTAGCGATGACTATTTCATGAAAAGTTATCCCATATATATTATAGATATGGGTAGCATTCATTTAAAAAAAAATTACCACGTGTATATTTTAACTTCTTCACCGTGTGTTTGTCATCGTACGGATCCCGACTTTATAATATTGCACGTCTAAGATGTTGGTCCTCGTCGTCAAGTTTCCAACCCAAACTCCGATGTTTTTTTTTTTGTTTATTTTACCGACCGACTTAAATTAATAGTTTTTAAGTTTACATATAATTAATTATAACGTGTAAGTAGGTAGGTATGCCGTATGATTTGTTGTCATATATATTTGCACATACCTACATATTATAATAATATATGACTATAAGAAACGCATATATTTTAAGTTCGTGATCAGACTTTGATTAAAGCCATATTAAAACATTTGTTTGTTAGGTGTCCATACTAAGTTTTTTTGAAGTTACAAATTTCGAATTTTGTGTTACCGCAGATCATTATATACATTTATACTGCATATTATATTGAATAAGTTCTTATACTACTTATAGTTATTTTTAATAGAATCGAAAAAACATTTATTAATGGTGCTAGACTGACGGGTCTCAGGAAAAGTTATGAATTAATACCCATACCTAAATATGATGAACTCTTAGGATCTTATACAATCGTGTATGAACAGTCGTATTTTTTTTTTTATTTTTAGCATATTTAAATCCACTCTTTAATAATAAAATGTAGTTACTATATTATACTGCGCCTTATATAACAACTGAATCTACGTGAGACCCAAAATATAATATAATTTTCTTCATTACGGAATAAATTCCAATTACATTTTATTATATTATGTTGTCTCCGTATTACAAACGCGTACAGAATGGCAATTTTGCATTAAGGAGCATATATGGGTACATTTTGCGTCGTTAGTTTTAATGCTAGCTATACTGTAAATAATTTATCAATATTATTATGTGCTCTACAAACATTATTTTTTTCGTTATTTCAATATTTTAAAGCGAGCTAGGTATGAGAATTATTTTAAATTTATTTAAATGACGCACTAGAATTTAAAAACCTCAAATAGGTCAATTTACTGTAACATTAAAACTAACGACACAAAATGGAT